>NW_004797709.1:7450-17450 GCF_000002075.1 Aplysia californica | reverse complement strand
ACTACTGCCGCCTCTCGTTCCTAAATCAATGTGTATATACTTACTGTCACTCTGATCTATATCATTATGTCTGTACACTTGTACTTCTCTACTACAGTCTGACCCTTCCCTATCCTGCTTTTGACTACTTTCAACTGTTTTCATATTCACCTCTCGATTCTCCAGTACGTATACAATGCTAGTTTACACATGCATATTTTCGAAGACCGGAAGGGAAGTGGAACAACATTCCACTCTCATTTTGACAACTCTGTCATTCGCTTCGGCAATTTCCGGACTCGGGGTTTACTTTGAAATGACGAGAATCAAACATAATGTTTTTTTAAACGCTTCTCGCCCTTTCGTTATGAGTGCAGGGAGGTGAGTGCACTGCCCGATCCCCCCCTTTCCCCACGCCCACCGACTTCTCTTTCCTCCCAGCCAAAGCATGGTGATGTTTGAAGGGAAATTTCATGTCTTCGTCAACAGGAAAATTAATGTCACGCATTCCCCCGGAACGACTAGTTAAACCTGAATAATCAATTCCTTGTGACGTTTCAGGCTTCCATTATCCAGAATGGCGCCATAAGCGTCGGTAGCTTCCATCGTTAGGCTACCTGGCTCGAAACCGTAAGGTTAAAGGTTCAAATTCCGAAAACCTGTCGAAAATCTGAGTTTTCCTCATAATATTGTACTTAAGTAAGACATTGTTGTCAAAACTGAATATTCCTCATAATATTGTGCTTAAGTAAGACTTTGTTGTCAAAACTGAATATTCCTCATAATATTGTGCTTAAGTAAGACATTGTTGTCAAAACTGAATTTTCCTCATAATATTGTGCTTAAGTAAGACATTGTTGTCAAAACTGAATTTTCCTCATAATATTGTGCTTAAGTAAGACATTGTTGTCAAAACTGAATATTCTTCAAAGTAACTCGGTGTAATCGATAATCGGTTAACACTGAGCGACCATGTAAGTGTGTTAGCCTGTGACTGCCGATAGAAATACGGTGGAGAGCACTGCAACTTCTCTGAAAGTTACAATTTGTGCATGTATGTGTGTGTGTGTGTGTGTGTGTGTGTGTGTGTACGTGTGTGTGTGTGTGTGTGTGTGTGTGTGTGTGTGTGTGTGTGTGTGTGTGTGTGTGTGTGTGTGTGTGTGTGTGTGTGTGTGTGTACTATGCGCTACGGAAATTAACTAAATTACTTATCAGTATTATGACTTATAGTCTAGTCAATAGAGTCCTCAGGTGGGAAGGATCTCAGTGAAGATCTGGACAGTCTTATTAATAGTAAACCTTAACGTTGCATACGTTTCAGCTCAGCATAGATCTTGTATGATATGTCAGTCACAAAGTTGGGTAAGGTACACCCTCGTAAAAAGACCCAGAAAAGTAAAAAGAGATAAGATAAGATAGGATAATACATGATATTATGCTTTATTGGCCCCGAGGGAAATTTTTCGTGGTTTTACAGTAATAGTAAAAACATGAAGATATACATACAATTTTATTTGCATATTATTATTTCTTATATGAAAGAATTTCAATATGAAGGGAAAATTTAAGAAGACATCAATTCAACGTGTCACAATATGACACATGGCATGCAGGAGAATTGAAAGCACACCTTTTGCGAGCATGACATATGGACAAATCATGCAACCATTCAGCCTTGACTTTATGTTCATTCCAGCAACTTTCGCTCAACAATATACATCAGGCGCTGCTATTCCATGACTCTACCTATGCTGTACAGAGACAGCAAGGTTGCACGGGCAATTAAGTCTGGTCACTGGACTGGATTAACCAAGGATCCCCCCGCACTAACAGAAAATAAGGAATACGAAATATTATTAAATATTAGCAGCATTATGAGATAAGATAAAATGCGATATGTTGAAATAAGAAAAGTCAAGATACGGCCCGAAAAGATGCGATAAGATAAAACAATACGAGAAGATAAAATAAGATACCATGCGATGAGGTATGACAAAGTACGAAATAGTATGGCCTGGCTATTGTTTTATCTAAATTTTGTGGACATTTTATGTCTTATCAAACTCTCGTATGTCTTGACTATCAATGATTTATTCATAGAGGCCCCAGCCACCCATGTTTAGGTGCTGTTTTAGCCAACCTCGTATGTCTCTTTGAAATGAATGCTCTTGTTTCGACGATGACGTGCGGGGATAAGTACTTTTTCATTAAGAACGAAACGAACCCCCCCCCCCCCCATCTCTTTTGGAAGTAAACCCCGCGTTACTAGCTGTAAATCAAAATGTGATCTTCGACGTGACAAGAGATGGCGGGCATGTTCAGATATTTTAAAATATGGTCTTTGTTAAGGGTGAATGTGTGATGTGTTTTGTCAGGTGACTGATTTCAAGTAGCAACGTAGGTGGTCTTGTTTTGAGTAGTTTGTTTTGACACAAACGTCTCTGGTCGTTTCGCTTATGGTTTCGAAAATTGCTTGGAGCTAATTGCTTTCGAATGAGTTTGCCAGCCTTGCGCTGGAAAGAAAAAACCCAGCAACCTACACATATACCTGTCTGGTTACACCTTGTTTTCCAGTATTTGTATGGCTGTCTAGGCCCACTGTTGTATCTTCCACAATAGATCAGCATGAAACTGTACTCAGTATGCTGTAGCCTAATGTTATTAAAACTTAGTTTCTAAGTTCGAAGCCATGCTTACGTCCGTCTCTTATGTTGAGTTGAATTATTGTGTCGAGAGGGGCATTGATAAAACACCTTCAAAAGAAACATACATTAAATATTTTGTGACCAGGTCTTCATCAATGTGAATGTAATGATTACACACACGAGTTACTGCACAGATGAATGCTGTTTGTTAAAGAAGGGTGTGTTTGTATGTGTTTTTGTTTGTTTGTGTGTGTTTGTGTTTGTGTGTGTATGTATGTGTGTGTGTGTGTGTGTTTGTGTGTTTGTGTGTGTGTTTGTGTGTTTGTGTGTTTGTGTGTGTGTTTGTGTGTTAGTAGCAAGACAAGAGTGGAGGGAGGGTGGTTGTTCACATAAGGGAGAGACCCCCTCCAGCAACAACAAGTAAACAACAAAAACATCAACACAAAGCCCCACAAAATAGCAACAACAAAAAAAAGAAAAAGAAAACACAAAAAAACAAAACAACCCTACAAACTAACAAACAAACCAAACACACACCAACAACAGCAACTGTCCTGACACTATCAGAACGTATGGGTGAAGTTATTGGTGATCTTCTTGAACCAGCCCTCCACACAGTTCTGTCTTCACTGAACACTAAATGGCACCTGGACCTTAACAAACGGAAATCAAATGGGTAATTAATCGATGTAACGATCACGATTCAGACATATTTCATAGCCAGTATATGACTTGGCAATCTGATGTGTCTGGTATTTTTTGTTCCGAGTCAAAACAGCGGTGTTACATGTATTTCTAGTTTCTATGAATATCTGGCTTAATTCTTTGTTTTACGTTAAATTTTGGTTTATTTTGTGCAATGATAACCTTTATTCCCCCCCCCCCCCCCCTCTCTCTCTCTCTCTCTCTCTCTCTCTCTCTCTCTCTCTCTCTCTCTCTCGCGCGCGCGCGCTCTATCTATTTATCTATCTATATATCTATCTCTTTCTCTATCTAACTTTCTGTCTATCTATCTCTTTATCTATCTCTCTATCTTTCTCACGTTGTCTCTTCCCCCCCCCCTCCACTCACAAGCACAAACAGACTACGTGTATCTATAAATCTTATACTATTATGTAAAAAAACCCCTCTAACACACATAATATCTTTACGAGTCGAAACTATGTACTACGAGTACATCATTCATCTGGATAGGAGTGAAGGAATGGGCACACGGATTGAATGGGGGATTAGTTAGAAACATAGGGAGGGGACGGGGAATGAGGTTAGGATGGAGACAGGGGGGTGGGGGTGGGGTGGAATCGAATTATGCTAACCTGGTCAATAAATCAACGATTGGTACAGCACAGCCGTAAGATAATAGACGAGAGAAAAAGGACGTCAACTAGTGAGCTGCTGTGAATTGTCTATCACATTACTGGTCAGACTTTTGGTAATCGGCGACCCCTTTTTGCCACTTTTATGAGGCTAACATTTTTGTACAGCCCACCTATAATAATATGTATTACTAAGTAAGGTACTTAACCCTATCCGTACGTCGTGTTTTACTTTCGTATCCATACGACGAGGGGAACTCTGTGCCACCACTTTCCAAAGAGGAAATTTTCTCGTTAATCCGATCCGTACGCTTTGAATAGCAGTCTGTCAAAATGACTTTTAAAAAATACTGAAGGTTTCAGAGAAATCTTCGTACTAGAAGTATTCTAAAGTGTGAAGAATACAACCCCGGGGGTATAAAATGACCCCAGGAGGTACGGATAGTGTTAATACTACCTGTTACTACCTAGAGATGATCCTCACCGCCCACCAACACGACCAAATCGCCTGCAAGTGGCCGATATTGCCCAGGCTAGCGATCACTGGTCTGTCACATTCTATATTATGGATTTTTTTGCAGAACGTCAGTTACAACACACCTTATTGTTCCTTCTCCAAGAAGAACTGTTCCCGTTTAGAAGAGCGCGACTTCTCTTTTGAAAAGAAGGCTTCAGAGTTCATAGCGTGTACTTGTGTTGAATAGAGCGCTGTGTGAATACAATTTATTATTATTATTATTATTATTATTATTATTATTATTATTATTATTATTATTATTATTATTTATTATTATTATTATTTTTATTATTATTATTATTATTATTATTGTTATTATTATTATTGTTATTATTATTATTATTGTTATTACTATTATTGTTATTAATTTATTATTATTATTATTATTATTATTATTATTATCATTATTATTATTATTATCATTATTATTGTTATTATTATTGTTATTACTATTATTGTTATTAATTTATTATTATTATTATTATTTTCAGTATTAATACTATTACTATTATTTTCATTTTCATTCTCATTCTCATTGTTAGAATCATATCGTCCAGTCATTGCATCTCTTTGCAGAGGGAACAGAAGGGAATCCTACCGATATAACAGATGGAGAAAAAAAAACGTACTTTGCCTTCTTCAGTCTCCTTCTCCCCTCACATCTACATCTGTGGGCTGTAGCGTGGCTGCTGTTCTGCTTTGGTGAGACGTCAAGAACATCAGGGCGAGGGAGCAGCTGTTTACATAAGGGCACGACATAGTAGTAACAAAGAAATGACAACTCCCCGTGGCAATCTGTCAACCTTTGGGATTAACAAAGAATGTCAAGAGACATGTAAAGACAGTGAAATGAGATGCTTATAGGCTCACAAGATTTTAGACTTCACAATTTAATGCTTTCGTCACAAATCAAAGCAGCTGCTTCTTCGACTGTTGGGGCGTAGACAGCTCTGGATTTCGTTACCGTACCTCAGAATTACAAAGTTCTATCTGCCCAGTACCCAGTTTTGAGAAATTGGACGTCAAAATTTTGAGTTTCACAATATTTCAAGCTTTTTAAAATGCAGTTCTTTTAATATCTTGATAACAACTGTTTGTTTGTTTTAGTAAGGTTTTACGGCGCTCGCAACCGCATAAGGTCATATGATCGTCAAGGGGTGGATGTCAACAGAGAAGTCCAACAGCACAAAGTCTGCTTCGACTATCAAGGCACCCCGGAAATAGCAGTTCACAAGAGAGTGGCAAACATACCCAAAAATTAGAGGAAAAATGACGATTGTAATGATTTCGATAGAGAAGACAGAGCATTTGATTTCTGATCTAATGGTCGTAGTAATTCAAATTTTGAGCCCCCCTCCCTTTTTCTAGTTCCCCATTCTCAAAGTAAGTTTGAGGTGTCTGTTTCTCATGACGTGACAGCGACCCACAGTGACCCCACGGTGAGTGAAAACCCTGGATGGGTGTAATAGGCCAAGTAAGTTACGGCTACAATTTTACTTTTACCCTGAATTCCATCTACAATAAACATGAGATTGAGTTTAGAATTTGCATTTTAAATTATTCTTCCTGGAATCTTTCCTTTCAGTTTGGTATCTTGCCTCGGCATTCAGACACCTCCCCCTCCCCCTTCCGACACACACACACACACACACACACATACACACACACACACACGCACACACACACACACACACACACACACACACACACACACTCACTCACTCACACATACACACACACACATGTTTTCGGAAATGATATTTTTATTTGCCTTTGTCTTGCAGAGAGTTGATATTCAACACTTTAAAAATACAAAAAGAAACGAGATGCCAATACTGAGATGGGCTCGTCAAGTCATTACAGCTATTTGACTATGCAGACGTAGAGTGGAGGGCAGACATATTTGTTTGTGGCTGATTGACCAGCAAAAATCTGAACAGAACAAGCTGCGGATAAGATGAAAGGGAATTAACACAAAGGTAGTTGGAGGAAAGATCGATAAATGACAGGGAAGTAAACAGACAAACCTTTGGGCAACCTTATGCAAATAAGAGACACGACTCAGCCAGACGGGCTTTTTATAAAGAAGAACAATGCTTATCGTGTCAGGGCTTTCTGAATAAAAACATATTGACAAAACGCTGAACTTCACCGAATCGTGAGTTCCTGAACCGTGGACACTGTGAGAAGTCTATGCACCCCCACAGAGTAAGGATAAAGACTGAAAGTGCAATAGATAGAATTCTTTAGTTGCGTTTCCTCTTTCAAATGACCTGGAAAACGAAATGGAGTATGAGGTATAATGATTAGATTCTTTCACATCATAAGCAAAAGGGGTGAGTTGTTCCCAGGTGAGAAGGATACTTTGTAAAGAATCTCCCTCTTTTTACCTGGATGAATCTCTCAAAATCTGGTCAATACAGCCTGGCTCCTACATGATTCCCTTTTATTTGTTGAGACGAGAAACTTGTATTCGGTTTACCAATATTGCATCAGCACACAAGGCAAAAAACAACCTTGCAATATTAGCTTTCTTCTTGCCTCACTCGATCGTGCTCAACGATTCGACATTATTTTAAGCCCTTTATCCCATGGCATTGTAAGAGAATTCACCCTCCGCCCTCTTTTATCAACCAATTTTGAGGATCTCTTCGTGTTTAGATTTGCTAAATAGGATACCATATTGGATTGTTTTATTCACAGTTATCATTTGGCAGTCAAATAATAATAGTATTTCACACTCTCACTGAGTCGTTCAACTGTTCTTTTCTGTGGTTTACTTTTCAACATTTCCGCCTGGAGGCGTGCCATTTAATTTTCCAATTATTCCGGTGAAAGTTACCCATTAGCGTGGGCGGAGTGGCTGGGTTAGGGTGAGGGTGAGGGGTGGGGATAAGGATGTTATACCAGTTGAGAACTTCTATACACAAGGTTGTCGCTCTCCATAACAAGAAGGAAGCACCCCCCCCCCCCTTTCCAGATTGCACAATGTGTTTTTATTTTGTTCTTGTTTTCTTCTTGAAACCGTCTCTCCCACGATTTTTCTTTTATCTGATCGTTGTATCGCCGTTAGTTTTCCATCTTATTGATCTCAGAGTCCACCTGCTGATCCATATGCATACGACACGTCTGGCTTTTTCACCTCTGTGCTTAGGTTGTACTTTACAGCGTCTGTCATCTTGGTTCATGTTTTGATCGTGTGGTTCTCATTCAGAAAGTTTTAAAAAATAACAACCCCCCCCCTCCCTGAATCAGCACTTGCCAGCCCGGGCGATATCCCCTACTAGTGGGCAATGTAGTTATTTTGGTGGGCGGTGGGGATCCCCCGGGTAGTGAAAGTAAAACTCCAGTGACCACCCACCTTCACACAGTATCACTGACATCTGGCAGGGATACATTTATTATTAGTTGACTTGAGATCACTGACCTGTCAGTCAACAACAAATCGACCACTGCTGCCCACATTATATAGTTGTCACAAACAACATCTATCTATCTCTCTCTCTCTCTCTCTCTCTCTCTCTCTCTCTCTCTCTCTCTCTCTCTCATTCTCTATCTATCTATCTATCTATCTATCTATCTATCTATCTATCTATCTATCTATCTATCTATCTATCTATCTATCTATCTATCTATCTATCTATCTATCTATCTACAACATTGACATCGAACTGTATATTGACATTATACATGGTGCATCAACTGAGTGCCGTCTGTGGTGTGGCAGTCAGGGGCTTGTCTGTCGCACACAGTACCCTGAGTTCGATATCAGTTTGAGGAAAATTTGTATAGGGTATTCGGTCTTTCTGCTGAAATGTTGTACCCCTCTCAGTCGGGGTTGGCCCTGACAAGCAGGGTCGAAATTTGCGACCCCCTTGTTCAACTAAATAATGTCGATTTGGGGGGGGGGGGGGGGGGCACCCACATTAGAAGAACGAAAATAGACTGATCCATACACAGTTGACAGAGGAATAATTTCCTTGGTTTTATATTTACATGCACTGACGTAACAGTCGTGTCTAGGTACTGAGGCACCCCAGGAAAGGGCAACGGCCGTATTTTAGCTCTGCTATTTAATCTTGTATCTTATCTGGCTTATGACTCCGATACTGTGGACAATACAACCCAATTTCCCGTAGCTGTTGTGCTAGATGACCCCTGATTACTGTTTAAATACTTGGATTTTTAAGGTATCGTCACATTTAATTCCTGGTGTTCATTCGGATTTAACCTCGTGGTTGAAATATGAGATTCTAAGATAAAAAAAAGGAAAGAAAAGATCCAAAGTTATTGATGTCTGTTCTTCTTTTAATTCGGCACGCTCCAAGCCCCCCCCCCCCCCCCCCCCAAAGTCCATTCCCCATTTCCAATTTCTGATAAGGATTCAAGTACTGATTGGAATGTCAACTGTACAGCAGTTTCTGATAGGAAGAAGATTGATTGATGGACAAAATGGTAAACAAAAAATCACAACAGAAAAAGCCAAAAAATTGAAAATTGTAATAAATATCAGTCTTTTGTATTCCTATCTATCTATCTATCTATCTATCTATCTATCTATCTATCTATCTATCTATCTATCTGCAAATACAGCATTACGTGATAGTGTGTCGGAACTGAAACTTGATGTTGCTCAGGACAATGGACCTAGTATTGAAGAGAAGAGGGAGATTAAACCTTAAAAATATGTGATGAAGAAGAACTCAATGAGCCCAAAATATGGGGGTCAGTAATTATATTGCGGTCATATCTCTGGTATCTTTAAACCGCGGTTCCCTCTCCCCCCCCCTCCCCATGTCCATATTGAGCTTTCAGTCTCTTCTCTCCCTGCACCCCTCCCCCTTCCCTGCCCTCATTGCTAACGATGTTAACTGTTGGTTAATTCTGTTTTGCCCCCTAAGGCGGGCACAATTACCAAGTCCAGAGGCGTTTGCCCCTGCCTTTTCTGCTATGTCTAGCCTCAATCAGCTAATTGAAGGCGTAAGATATAATTTTCTTCCCACGTATTTCAGAGTTTCGGGTTTGTTTCTAACGAAGACGCAGACATGGAATTTGTTGTGTGTCTTACAAAGCCAATAACTGGAGGAACCAGAAATACACTCAGGACAATATTGCTCGTCAGACAATTTTTTTTCTGCTTTTGGTCTTTGGTTGAACTTTTCTATGTCACAGAGCTTGCTGTTGAGCGGGGATATCCGATACAAATGCTATTTTTATTTTGTCATTTGTAGAGTATGCATCATCATCAGCTGTTAAAAATAGCTTGCGCTATTTACTTCACAGGATGTCCAGCACTTGAACTGCTTTGGGCTTTACATTTGTCTGGTTTCTCAACGAGTTACCCAAAATTTTAGCATCATCTGTAGATTTCGGTTGAAAATGTCCCGTCTAGATGTAGTACAGAAATAGCTGTACAACGATTAAAGCTTGTTTCCGAACGCGACAGTGCGTTTTATCTATCTATCTATCTATCTATCTATCTATCTATCTATCTATCTATCTATCTATCTATCTATCTATCTATCTATCTATCTATCTATCTT
>NW_004797709.1:4052-6145 GCF_000002075.1 Aplysia californica | reverse complement strand
TGTGTGTGTGTGTGTGTGTGTGTGTGTGTATGTGTATGTTCATACAATAACTCGGTCATCTTAGGATCAACTTTAACAAAACTTGAAGCAAATAAATTTCAACGAGGTGAACGTCCTATTTGTCCATTTGAAGGAAATCAATTTACGTGTTCCAGAAATATCAAGATTTTAGAAATTCTACCAAAATTGAGTGAACTGCACAACCTTGCAACTTTGTGAAAATCAACAGTAATGTGATTTACACATTGAAGAACATATTTATACAACACTAACAAATACATTGTCAAATAAACGCAGGGAAGGCGGTGGCTATTTAAATTATCTGCTCCAGGTGGTGACCATTTCGCTCCAAACAAGCTTGAATATGTAACTGGAAATTTTGAATATCACTATTGCATGTTTGTGGGACGATTCTTTGGACCTCATGTTTAACGTTAAGTTTCAACTTTTCGATTGTTTGTGTGGGTTGTGTTGTTCCTATGACACATGTAAAAAATACATAGGGAACAATCAACGGTTTTAAATCAGGGGAATGCGGTGAGCATTCATTTTTTAACTTTCGGCATATAAGTGTTCCCAAAACATCTCTTGCAAACATGCAAGGGTCACTCGGGACGTGTGGGGTGTAGCCCAACTATGCTGGAACCATGCCTCCCCAACAGCATATTATTATTACGTCCTTGCAGTTCGCAATCCGCGTAAGGGAGAAAATTTGAAAACTCCGATTGACCTAACCACTATCCTAAATTATCACATTTTAATTGACACCAATAAATAATGGCAACTTTAATAAAAATTCTAAGAATCTAGAGGCTAAAACGCGTAGATCTAGTAAGCTAAATCACAAAAACAAGAAATTGTTTTTCACATTTTCTCGACAGTATCTGAATGCTCCGTACACGGATAGCGAAGTGCACTGACGATAACCCCTTCTTCACCCCAAACTTTTCCAAAACTTTCTCAGCACGGTGGGGTACCGTCCCTGTCCTGAAACCAGAGTGGGCCGATGACCCACCGCATTCAAAACGTAACATGTTTAGCAGAGGGTTTTGAGATGTTTTTATTTTTTAAAATTGTAAATAAACGCCTTCCTATAGAAATGAATCAAAGTTAAGATCAAAAGTAAACATTGGAAGGTGACAGCACTCCTATGTTGTTTTACAATGTCAAACGCCGTCGCCAAAAGAACAGCCAGAGGCTACCAACGCAGGAAGACAACACTCACAAGTGCAGCCACTGCAACAGGGACTGCCATTACCGTGTGGGCCTGTTCAGCCACAGCAAGCGTTGCTCTTGAACCTGGAATCTCCCACGGGGCAGACCTATACGTTCTTAACTACTCTGATCGTCTAGGGGCAGACCCATAGTCTCCTCAGACTGAATGATGCCATACATGTTGCTGTGTAGGCTTAACGCCCTTTTCAACACTGCTGGGTTGTTTAAGAGGCAGGACCTCCGATAGAAATGGGCGAAGAGCCTTGAACGCTCCCAAAAACAACCCAAATTCAGAAAGCCTCGTTGGGGATTCGAACCAGGTCCATCCTCTCTCTAGTTTAGCAAGATACTAACTGAGCTTACGGCACACCATTTGTTATTGGTATCATCATATTATTATTGTAATAGGAAAAAGAGGCAAGAAAGATCACTTAACTATCAAGCGATTAGGAGAGTTTGTTAAAAGAAAATGGACTTTTGTATTATAATGTTATGTCCCTGTGATGGGTGCCACATTTTTAGGAGATTCTCAAAGGAAACAAGATAAAATAATGTTAAAAAATGATGTAACAGATGGTTTCGCAAATAGTAGCCCCCCCCCCCTTTCCAGGTTATCTCTATTAAAAGTCAAAAAGACACTACACGCACGCAAGCACACACACACACACACACACACACACACACACACACACACACACACACACACATATTCACAACAACACATACCCACCAAGACACAGAAATACACGTACACTTTGCTAGAGAAGAAAATACACGTACTCGTACATAGAAATATAAATCACGTAAATCTGTAAACAAACGAAACACAGAAGGTCAAAGCACAGGTATGGCCTCACTACTTGCACCCAACTAACTGC
>NW_004797709.1:0-1657 GCF_000002075.1 Aplysia californica | reverse complement strand
AACAACAACAACAACAACAACAACAACAACAACAACAACAACAACAACAACAATAACAACAACAAAACTAACATCAAACTCTCCTCAATAAACAAGAGATCCGTCAGCTAAATGTTATTTGTTTTCATTCTCCTTGTCTTGTTGAGAGATTGGGTGTGTTTGCTGTATTCTTTTTTCTCTCTCTGTTTTGCACAGTTTTCATCTGTGTACCCGCAGCTTGACCGCACCCTAACGAGCACCGGTTTAGGTTGTGTTGATCTGTATCTATCAGAGGGTGTGGGGTCTGATTTCAACGCGACCGGACAAGGGCACTAGACAATTTCTCGCCACTTTGAGCTGGTGCTGGGTCACTGCGCCATGAACCCTCGTTGCAATGTTCCTAGATTCTGTCGATTTAAAATCAGGAGTAAAATGCGTTCTTTGTTCTCTTTGCTGTTTGTTTAGAATATAAGGTTTCGTTTACTGTTATTGTTGCTGCAACTTCGGTCACGAAGACATTAATTTTTGTTAAAGGAGGAGATATTGTGAAACAGTGAGCTACCACAGTTATAAACTACATTTTTCTAATATATAGAGCTTAAAATTCCCACAAATCCAGAAATTTAGAACATGAATAAACACAACCCCCCAAAAAAAACCCCAAAACAAAAACAAATGAAGAAAAATGAAAACGTAATCCTTCCCCCTCTGTCGGCGACTTAGACCTCCTCCCACCTCGCCCTCCCACAAACAGACAAGAAAAAATCTGATAAAATACTACTATGTTTAAAAACGGAGACTGCGAAACGGTTAAGGAACGTTTCATGTAAACCACAACTAATTTCAGATCGACATAGAATAAGGTCACTTAAGTGCACTGGTGAATAACTGAAAAAAAGAAGGAGGTTTGAAGTATGTATTACGAAACTCTAAACCAAAAAGGACGCGTATTCTGGAAAGCCGTAATCTAAACAACTTGACAATTTGCGTGGGTCTTAATTATTGGTCAAGTCCAAGGAAATTTAGGCCAGGGTCATTTCTTGGTAGATTCCTATGTATGACATGCATAACTTACCAACACTCTTTTGATTATAATCGATAATAGTATGAGAGTTGTTTTGGCAATATTTCGTTAACGTTTCCTAAATTGTACCCTCATTTTTCAGTGCTTCAAAATACCTCTCTGTCACACTTAAGGAAATATCACCAAGTATAAAAGTCAGGGTACCATGCTCAAAGTGCAGCTGAGTCAACGAGAGAAAATGAAGTAAAACATTACTAGTTGTGCGTAACCCGAAAATCCCGGAACTGAAGAGGGGAGGGGGGGGGACGAAAGAGCGGGTTAGGTAAGGAGTGGGGCAAAGAGAGGGGGGGGGGGTGCTGTTATTAAGGATAAAAGTGACATGTATCTGACTTCTGCGTCGTTTCTTGTTCCCTTACTGATAATTATGAGAGGTCTAGCCGAGATGTTCGTCTTCACTTCACCTGGTAAGGTTCTGTTGTTATTTCATCGAGTTCTACAGGTGTGAACGATTTTTGCATCTGGTGTAATCAATCTAGGTGTCACCTGCAGCAGCAAAAGTAGTGAATAGTAGTAGTAGTAGTAGTAGTAGTAGTAGTAGTAGTAGTAGTAGTAGTAGTAGTAGTAGTAGTAGTAGTAGTAGTAGTGGTAGTAGAG
>NW_004797708.1:673973-677610 GCF_000002075.1 Aplysia californica | reverse complement strand
TTAGCAAAAGCATCATAATTAGAACGTGAAACAAGTGGAATTGAATATCATGTAGACCTACATTGCAGGGAAGTTTACTGCATAAAAACTTAAGCAACATGATTTATGAAGACAACCACCAATGCAATCACATGTTTTGAATTTCCAATCAATGTGGTATCGGTATATAGGTAAATACGTACAAACAATGGACATGTATGTCAATTCTCGTTTTCTCTCTCTTCATGATTTTGCAAAATGTCAACTGAAGGGCTGACTAAATTTTTGCCTAAACACAAATCTGAATCTAGGCCTCACCCTGTGAGTGCTTCGACACAAACTTTAGTAGAAATTTGAAGATCAAAATCTGGATCTGAGTTTTTCCACATTTGTTCTTATCATCCTAGGAATATTCATCCTCAGCTTGGTGTAGTTTCACAATTATTCTGCCTTTCGGATCAGTCTTATATTAAACTAATATGTCATTACATTATTTGTCTATTTCAATTGAGACACCTTCGAATGATTCACTGGTGCTTTTTCCTGAAGCACTGACACAGATTTAAGGAACCCAACTGCGTATAATGTCAATGACTACATGAAAAAGTGATTTTCTCTAGAATCAAATACATTTTGAGGAATGCTCAAAACTGTAACTCATAGAACACAGGACGCAGGGATTAACCCAAGAAACAATCAAGTTCTTAGTTGCACAACCACTGTCTTTAAAACACAGATGGACAATACAGATCTACTCCTGAAACTTTCATTCTCTTGTTCGTTCACAGTCTCTTCTGCCTCGAGTACTCAAAACATTCTTTTTATTACAACATGCATAATATCTTTTAATACAATGTAAAGAAAAAATCTTATTCATGACACGACTTTTAACAACCTGGAAGCCCTAGACTGTGGTAGTTGTCTCTGAAAATGGATGGTCTTTCATTGGTGTCCCCTTTTAAGATACCCTGTGTTGCAGACGCTAAGTAAAAGCTCGGGCACACATGTATATTGTTGGCTACTCCAAACAATCGAGTAAGTGATAACATGGCTGAGGAAATTATTAGACTCTGGATGGACCTCAGACGCCCTCACTAAGAGCATAAAGGTCTGGGAAAAATCCAAGAGTTATCATAGCCTTTACTAAAATGGTAAGATTGAGACGTCCTTTGCCTTTTTGTACGTTTGCCACCCCTTCCTGGAGCCCTGTAACTCTTTCTTATCTCTCTTTCAATCATAAAACTGTGTTGATGGCTTGTATTTTTGTGAATGTCATTATTCACCCACTGGGTTGAAGTGACAAAAAGTCATAAAGCACAGTTTGATTCTTCACAAGTTTCTGATAACACAAGGAAAGATCTCAGGTTTTAAGCGGTAAGCTTATATTATACATGTGCGTGGTTTCAAGATGAAATACATTATTCAAAGAATAAGATAGGATCTACTAGCTCTTGTCTTTTCAAAATACATATAATGCACTCGTATGGCAATTATGTTGACACTTTAGACTTCAGCATCGATGTAATTTGATGGCTCATACAACAGAACAAGAGATTAGACATTTACCAATGGGTGGTTGGCTGGTGTTCTGGTGTGGTTTGCTTTCAAGCATCAATCGTTCTTATCTTTCCTCCTACTTTTTATGTGTTTGTTACGTTCTAGTAACACCTCTGATCTTCGGTACTTATATATGACCTAATTGTATTGCAAGTACCGTAAAGCGCTTACCAAAACAGACATGTACCAGACTGGTAACTGGAAAATATCCTGTTGCGGGACTCAATATATGTATTTGTACAAGTGTAAGGATGCTATTGCTATCAGACACGGCTCTTTGTTGTCTACTTTTGCTGCATTAATAGGAGGTCTAATCATAGTGCATACTTCGCTGAGGTTTGCACAGTATTGTACGAAATCTTGGACACAACCTGTCCTGATACTTGAGTAACGTTGCTTTAGAAAGAGAATATAACTAGCAACTGGCTGTAAAAGGGGGGGGGGGGGGCTACATTGTTGCACTCTGTACTCACAGAAGGAAGTTGCGATCTAGCAGTAGCAGTGCACCCAGCAACAGTTGAAAAGAAAATATCCGAGACACCCAGTCCGCCCAGGCTCCTAAGTACACGCACAAGGCAATGAACTGTTTTGTATAAACGAACAGAAATTATACTATATAGCACCTTGAACTCGAAAATACGGCTGAGGTAAATCAGGGGGAAAAGGACTTTTTTATGCTCGCATTATAGTGAAGTCTTCACATCACATTCTAGACTTCTAGACATTGGCAGCACTAGGGTCATCACACTGTCTTCATAACAGTAACCCTGCTGGTTTGAAAGCTACTGTACTTACCTGCCTCTCAGAAAATGCTTCATTGACTTCCCCTGCCTCTACACCTCGACCCACAGTTTACTTCTCAGAGTATCACAGACCATGAATTGTTACTTAAGGCCATTCGGTGGAATGCATTTTAAATGGCATTTCGCTTCTTTTTTTTTTCGTCTTAAAACTGCCAGTGTTATCCATCATATGGCTCATAGTTTTCGGTGGTATCTGTGTGCACTTGAGAAGAAAAATGTTATGTAATTTAATCGAAACTTCTCTCTGACATAGCGAATGAATTTGTTTTTGTAAAGCATTTTCTACTCTCACTTTAACTTTAAGAATCCGAATGTTAAGATAACAATTTATAGCTATGAGTCAATTATATATATAAAGAAAATTGTTTTGGTTGTCTTATCCAGTGGTCTTTTGAAAGTTTGGTATAACCCAACCGTGGGTGGTTGGCTGGCGGGTGCTCTGGTGTGGTTTTCCATCTTCTTCCCTAAAATGAAATATATAATTCATCGTCCTTATCTCCCCTCCCTTTTTTGTGTCTCTTATTCTTTTGAAACACTTCTAACCTTCAGCACTTATAATATGACCTTACTGAGTTGCAATTTGCAAATGCCGTCAAATTCTTAATGAAACAAACACAACTCTGCAATTGCAATAGAAACCACATAAATAGGCACAGCTTGCGAAATCCTGAAAATTTTGTCCACTGTTATAATGAAAGCCCCTTGCTCACATGTATCGAAGAACGACACAGTACCACTGTTGATGACGTTGTGGGAATCAGGAAGCAACATCTCTATCTATCACAGACGGAGGCTTCTCTCCTTCTCCTCTACACTACTGTACGGTATCCGGGACGTCTTCCGGTTCCGGGTCGGCCATTGGAGTCTCTGTTAGTTTCACATCCTGCTCCATACCAAAGCGACACTTGCATGTACCCTTTACCCTAAACGTCGGCCGACCTAGCTCGTCTTTCTTAAATCCGAGCCGGGAGTCGAAAAGTTTCCGGACGTTCTCTGAGATGGTGGTTATGTGCTCTCGTGTCTTTTTGTGTTCATACGTCACCATGACGCGTCCTTCGAACGTGACCAGTTCCTCGAAGTCTCCGTTGTAGTCGTTCTCCTTGATGACCAGTTCGGCCTTCGTCTCGTAGCCCGGGGGGACGAGGATGGAGTTGTCTACCGTCCAGCTCAGCTCCTGCTCGAATGTCTGACTCGTGCCTGTGGAAGTAAGGCAAAAAGAAAGAGTGTGTTTGAATTAATTACAAAAGGACGGGTGGTTGGAGGGCGCCACTATCTCTCTCTCTCTCTCTCTCTCTCTC
>NW_004797708.1:673417-673873 GCF_000002075.1 Aplysia californica | reverse complement strand
CGGAAAGCAAACAAATTAGTCTCGACTTCAGATTGTAAATCCATTCCCAAGACTATCTTCCCCCGATGGTTTCTCTTTGGCTATTTCCTGCTTTTCCCCAGATTTTTTTGACGTATGATGTTTTTTAATTACTTGATCACTACCGAGAACCAGGTCTGGGTACCCAGACTGAAAATGTTTAGGGAGAAATTCATTTTGCGTTGATAAATATGAACACTGTCAGGCCGTCTTTATTTTTTCTGTTTAAATTATTGTTCTACTTTAGATGCTGACTGAAATCTGGTGCACTCTTAGCTCAGTGGATATCGTGCTGGGGTGGATAGCCCAAGATCAAATATCCAAATAGGGTGTTATTGGACTTGGATGTTCTGATAGTTTGTATGGCTCTCTGGTAGTTTGAATTGGTCATGTCAGAGACTGATGTTGATAATGAAAATAGCAATAATTATGAATAAT
>NW_004797708.1:669633-670753 GCF_000002075.1 Aplysia californica | reverse complement strand
TGTGTGTGTGTGGGTATTATATGCATGTGTGTGTGTGTGAGAGAGAGAGTGTGTATGTGTATAAATTGCCCAACAGCCAGAAAATGTCCGTATCTTCCATTCCATTATTTTGACGAACGCCCGATTTCATCAAGGTGCAACCTATATAGTATCTGCCTACGCTAAAACTAAAACAAGTCTCACGAAGCGGTTGAGACATGTCCAGCAAGAGTGAGGTTTGTACGTGTTTTTTTTAGTTGTTCGATTGTTTTACAGTTGCAGTTTTGTTTTGTTTTATTTGTTTTACACTGCAACAAATCCGAATGCTGAGACACCTCAGGTATGTTTGCGTTTCTACTTTCCCCTGGCGTTTTTTTTTTAACATTCGTCGGCAACTGGCGAGAATGTGAGCCTTCCGACCGACAAGGCCACCACATCTCAACAACAAACAAACGAACGAACGAACCGACGAACGAACGGACGAACGAACGAACGAACCGAAAGAGCATGGGTCAAGAGCGTCCCCACCTCTGAAATGACTCTTTCTTCTTTGTAATGCCCACTTTTCACATAAAATCAGTTCAAAATGACAGCCCCCCCCCCCTCCCACTCCTCCCTTATACTATTTCTCACGTGTGGTTAGAGGGCACCACTGGTAGGTCCTACTTTACTTTCCCTCTGTTTTTGACTGTCAGTCTGTCTGTCTATCTTACTCCCATCCCGAAATGACCAATATTTTGTCAAAGTACATCTCTTTACTCAAACAAAACAAACCAACAAACGCTATTTTCCCCATCCCTTAAACTTACCGGCGATACATGTTTAGGCTCTCCGCCTTGCATATGAAAATGAAAGACAGGAGTTCGATTCTTGACTGGGGTAATTTATTTTATTGAGTGTCTCTGGTTTTGTGATGCTCATGCTGTGCCCCCCCCCTCCCAAGCCCAGGTGGAAGCAGACTGCTTCCTAAATGATCTTAAGTGTATCAATACTAGTCAATAGAGATAACGATCATTTAAGGTCATTTTGTCAGTTATACTTTTTCCTAGTTCCTACTCTATTCCCACAAAGTACATAGATCTACACGTAAACACAATCCAAATATGGAAAAGTATTTTTCACATTTTTGTTTAATATATAT
>NW_004797708.1:667098-668204 GCF_000002075.1 Aplysia californica | reverse complement strand
CCACAATCGCCCTGGTCTGTCCTCCTTCTTTTCTTATAGCATTATGTTATTTTTTAATAACACCTTTAATCATGGGCACTTATGTGACCTAATTGAGTTGTGAGTGCTGTAAAACTTTTAATAAAACTAAACTAAGAGTAATTGATACCACCATATTGTATTTTAAAACAGGCAAACAATTATTTCTCTTTGAACGATGTGGGTGGTTGGCGGGTGCTCTGGTGTGGTTTGCTCCTTCTTTTCTATAAAACATCTATCTTCCTTATCTCCCCTTCTTCTTTTTTATGTAAGTAACTCTCTTGTAACACCTCTAATCTTCTGGTGCTCATATGACCTTATGCAGTTGCGAGCGCCGTAAAACCTCTACTAAAACTTTTAGTAAAAGTAAAACTCTTTGATCGATGTATTTTTCGCTGTACAGGGCGTCCGTGTTTTTTAAAAAAGTGAATCAAAGAATACCTTGAATACCAATGCCATACAGCTACTGCTACAGCACAGGATATGTGAAAGGGGCTCTCCGAAGCAAAAGAACTAGTCGGTACCTTAGAATTACAACGTTTTAGGCCGTTTTGGGTTACTGAGACCATAAGACCTGAAAACAAAACAAATGTTCTAACTGCTCGATCGGATTAAAATCGTAGGATCATTCGGAATCGTTTTTAAGATTTTCAAAGTTATTGCATTAGAAAAAGCTTGACATATGAAACAAAAAAATATTACATCAAATTTCTCTTAATTAAGTACTGAGCAGATAGAACTTTGTACTTCTGAGGTAGCCTAGTGTGTAACATTTCGTCCTATAACTTAAAAGAGCCAGTTTCACGAATGAAGGTTTTAGCGAATTTTTCAGGAGGAGCAAAAACTGATTTATGTAGGTAGCCTATGTATGAATGATCAACACACCGGAAACGATCAAGCCCTTAAAGCTTTCATAATAATACTATGATACGCGATTTAGGCAGAAGGATCCAACGTTTTCTAAGGCCTTTCCTTCTATTGTGACCTGCTCCTTTCGCTGAGAGAGGAACAGGTGCTGAAATAAAGTCCCGCATTGGAAAAGCACAGGCTGCTTTCATATCTTTGGATAGGATTTGGAAGACCAGAGA
>NW_004797708.1:663625-666805 GCF_000002075.1 Aplysia californica | reverse complement strand
GATTGGAACCCACAAGGCAAGAGATCAAGGGGAAGACCTCGTGGAACCTGGAGAAGAATCCCAGAAATCGATGTACAGAAAAGTGGGAAGACATGGAATAACATCAAGAGGCTAGCCCAGGATAGAGAAAAGTGGAGGGTGTTTGTCCGTGGCCTATACCCTGGTGCAGGGTGAGAAAGGCAATGATGAAGACGCGATTTAGGAATTCTTGGCTTTACTGTCTGTTCCGTAGTAATTCTTGTTGCGTCATCCAAGTTGTAACAATATTGAAATCCATTCCGCGCATCTCAAGATGAGCTAATTTGGAAGTAAAGCGAAACAGTTATTTGCTTTTTATAACGATTTAAGGCGGGGAACTCAACGCAACTTATACAGAAAAGAAGCCCATGATACGTGCTTTCGATTGGCGAAAAAAAATGTTCGCGCCAAAATCATGATACGGGGATCTGGCTCTAAAAGGACGATTTCCTACCTTTATGCTTGGACACCTCGGACTTGAACCCTGTGTTCGCTTCTATGACCGGGTTGGGTGGGGTCAGTTTGATCTGGACACTGGCCCCGAAGGTGAAGGTCCTGAGGAAAGTGATGCTACACACAGAGCGTGTCCGCCTCTCTGTGCGCAGGGCGTACGTCTGTGGCTTGGGCGTGCTGTTGGAGAACTTGGCGCTAAACAACACATGGGCCTGAGGTTTGGGTCGGTCTCTGGATTTGTCGTAGGTTGTCTCCCCTGGAATAATAATAATAATAATAATAATAATAATAATAATAATAATAATAATAATAATAATAGGCCTCAACCCAGATTAAAGTACACAGGTTCTGAGCGCTTTACAATATAATAAAATAGAAGCTTAAAACGTTGTATTCTGGCTAAAAAGAAAATCACTCCAAATACTCATCTTATTAATTTAAAAACAGAAACGACGTCAGCTGGCATTTGAATGAATCAAAGGATTTGATCTATCTTAAAGTACTTGGCAATGCGTTCCAGATTCTGAGGCCCTGATATTCAAATGCCCTTTCACCCATGTTTCAAATTTCGTAGATGGTAAAAGAAATTTCTTTTTTGTGAGCTGATGACTTTAAACTGCGAGTTGGAATGTATAATCTCAACAGATCTGATAAATATGATGTCGTATTATCATTCATGCATTTTTGACATAGGGTGGCCAACTTGTACACAATTCTATTCTCAAAAGGAAGCCTATGCAATATCTGCAAAAGAGGTGCAGCAGAAAACACACAGTCAGGAACAAGGGAGGCAGTGAAAATGGTGAAATGGTAGGGGTTTAACGTCTCTATCAACACTATTATGTTATTTAAGAGACAGGACCTCCAAGTTTAACTTTCATCCCCGAAAGGACAGAGCTGAATGGGAATTTCGTGTAGTAAAGTGCCTCTCACAGGGACACAACGTCGGACTGAGCTGAGGTTTAATCCCCGCACCCAAGGGAAGGTGGGGGAGGGGGTGAAAAATGTTGAAATGGTATAGGTTTAACGCCACTACCAACACTATTAGGTTGTTTAAGGGGAGGGGGGAGTTCTCAAATATAATATCATAAATCAAACCTGCTCTATTGTCCTCCTGTGCAAGACAGTCACCTGTACAAAAAGACCACTTGCAATTTCCCCTCTTCCATTTATTTCACAATATAATGACACTATCTCAGAGACTAATATGACCACCTATGTCTCTATGACGGCCTCTTTTCTCTTTGACAATGAGTGGTTGTCTTTGCCAATTTTGACTGTACAATCCAAATTGTCCAAGACAGCCACCCATTGTCGAGAAGAAAAGTGATTATCCTAGACAGGTGGACATCTTTGATGGTGCCATTGAAAGGGGAAAAAAGCCGCTTTCAGAGGGCTTTCAGAAATGTTGACACAGTGTAAAAAAAAGGCCGCATGGGATGGGGGGGGGGGGGAGGTTGTTCAAATGACTGTCTTGGACAGGTGACTATAAGTGTTGTTCAAAACTTTGACTGTACGTCGGTCCTTCAGAAATCTTGACACAAACAGATTTTTGGTCCCAAGTCATTTTGTTAGAAACACAGAGAGAAACATAAGATAGCTTTGTTCAGATTTCCAAATGTCGTGTAGGAGGACAAGGAGCTGCTCTGAGGATACTACTAATACTACTAAATACTAGCCTGATAATTTTCAATTTTTAACTCTACAACAAAAATGGTATTTTCTTTAGGGTTTTTTACGTTAGGTGTCTTACCGTAATGAACGTTCATATGGTCCCAGTTGATTTCTGGAGTCTTCAGATCTGCGTGTTTCTTCTGGTCCGAGTCGAGAAAATCCTCGGCAAAATCCTTGACCAACTGCTCCAGGTCAAGAAGATCAGACGCCATGATGTCAAACTGAAAAAAATGTCATTGTCAATTGGTCGTTTTTTAAGGACAAGCGGGCTAACCCAGATTTCGGGGGTTTCCAGAAATCCAGACCTACACCAAAAGTGGGCATTGCCCTACCTATACTATAGGAGAAGTTTGGTTTCACTGGTTAAAATATGTGTTTGGTTATAAAGAAAACTCTCCTTGTCTTTTAAAGAGACTGAATAAGGGTCCCAAAATTTTAACTTTGATTTTCTCAAAATAGCATTTATTGGGATAGCCCCCTTGTGTTTAAAAGCGACCAATTATTTACCCCTGCTTCGAGAAAAAGAATTTAAACTTATAGGAGGCGGGCTGCTTCGGACTGTCAGGTTCAGGCTGTCCAGTGTCTGTGGTGTAGTCGTTAGATATTTTGCCGGCGCACGCAGGAGACCCGGGTTCGATTCCCGAGTGTGTGTGTGTGTGTGTGTGTGTGTGTGTTTGTGCGGGGGGCGGGGGATTTTTGTCCAGTATCTCAATTTATCTGCTGGGACGCTATATCCCTCTCAGTCCGGATTGTCTCTGATAGACAGTGTTGAAGCCTGCCTTCTAAATGATCTAAATTGTGTCGATGGCAGCGTAAAACACCAACTTATTTAAACAAACCCCAGGCCAAGTAGGATGTAACATCCCAGCTGACAGACAGAGATACTAGATTTAAAAAAGAAGGACCTTCATCATTCGGGAGACACACTGAGGTCTCCTTCTTGCAGCATCGTAGAGTTTGTCAAGTTGCGAAGGCAGGAGACCCGGGAGATGTGTGTGTGTGTGTGTGTGTGTGTGTGTGTGTGTGTGTGTCTCT
>NW_004797708.1:657224-659925 GCF_000002075.1 Aplysia californica | reverse complement strand
ACACACACACACACACACACACACACACACACACACACACACACACACACACACACACAATGTATGTGTGTGTGCGCGCGCTCGCACATGCGCTCGGGTGCGTGTGAATGTGTACGTAAATGCATGAGTTTGTATTAAAATTTGTGAACGTGTGCTTAAAATTACTTTTAACGATATTGTAACTGAGAAACTCTTTGTTTCGCACGCTTCTTGCTTTACTGGGATACATTGAGGCAATTTGCTTACCTTCTTGCTTGTAAGTGCACCACTGTCTTATGAGTTAGGTAGTTGCTGTTGTTGTTGGTGTCGTTGTTGTTGTTGTTGTTATTGTTGTTGTTGTTGTTGTTGTTTTTACGATTTCCCCCCTTACAACTATATAGGCCTAATTTATGCTTTACATAGAATAACAACAAAAAGATACCGAGAATATCTTCGAATATATCGACCAGAAGTTAACAGCAACATGCAGTAAGAGTTGGTTAACCATGAAGCTTTTTGTGTCTCCCCGTAACTTTTCTCTCTTCTCCTTTGATTTTGGTACACCTGTCTTTCTGAATGCTAACCCAAACCTGGACATCCTCTCGTCCAGTGAAGTAAAAGTAACGTAAAATAAGTTTGCACCAGTTTTATGTCAAATTAGCGTAACAGGGACATGTCATGTTTTTCCTCTTTTTTTTAACTTCCTCACGCGCAAATAGAAATTAATTATTTGTAAAGTTAATAAAATTGAAATCGTAATGAGCTGAGGTTTAACAGAAGTAGACTATGTGTGATTGAGAGTGGTCTTGGTCTCTTTTATACGAAGATCATTATGTCATCAATCCTTCATTTACTATAATATGTACCACTATCCGTTATTTACTACACCGACCACAAACCTTTATTTACTACACCTACCACTAACCTTTATTTACTATTCCTACCACAAACCTTTGTTCACTATTCCTACCACTAACCTTTATTTACTACACCTACCACTATCCGTTATTTACTACACCTACCACTAACCTTTGTTCACTATTCCTACCACTAACCTTTATTTACTACACCTACCACTAACCTTTATTTACTACACCTACCACTAACCTTTATTTACTACACCTACCACAAACCTTTATTCCCTATTCCTACCACAAACCTTTGTTCACTATTCCTACCACTAACCTTTATTTACTACACCTACCACTAACCTTTATTTACTACACCTACCACTAATCTTTATTTACTATTCCTACCACAAACCTTTATTTACTATTCCTACTTACTATCCATTACTTACTATAGACTTATCATACTATCTTGTTTTTTCTATACCTACCGCACGTATGTAAAATTCACCTCGCGTTCCTTTCTTCACACTATACGAACGGCAACCGAAACACTTGAGAAGATCGAGAGAAAAGGATGCGAGAAAGGAAAAGGCATCCATAAGTATCTGCACACTCGTGTCTTGTTGGACGGGCAACGCGTCCGAATGTTTCGGCAGAATACTTCAGCGAGTTAACCGCTGTTCACGCTACCTTTTTGAAAGGACTAAATTACACTCATGACAGTAGAAGACTGAAATTCCACACAAAGGCCAAGCATGTTCAAAATCGACCCATAATTAATTATAAGAAATTCGAACCATTTTCACACGCAACGCAGCTCAGCATGATACTAATTGAGCTTACAGTATTAACTACAATACCCGAGTAGATGTAAAAACAACAGTATGAGGAAAGACACCAAGAGCAGAGATAAACATCAAAATAATACCAAGCAACTCCAAAAGAAGAAACCATTGACACACTTTTGATTATGAGTTCTAAATTTTAAAAGTTATTAAACGTCAAGACTTTTAAATTTTAATTCAGGGTAGTTCTGGTCGAACCCATGATATTACGTTATTTGTCTTCTGTTCATTGAATTGTAAAGGAATACATCTCACACGCTGAGAAATTTTATTTGGTTACCTTTGTCATTCGATATCAGAGTACATAAACTACATGTACTATCAAAGTGACTCCCGGGTTCGTTATAATATTAGTTGCATATTGTATAGCTCAAATTAGATGGTAAAAAGTAGCCCTTTCTTTGAGTAGGCTATGTACAGCTGGCTTGTGGAAAAGACTAGTACTGGTGTGTGTAAAAAGCACACAGTTAAGCTACATCTCTGTCCTTTTTTTTGCATTTTTTTCAGCGTGTTAATCTATGCACATGCGGAATAAAAGTGGCTGTAATTATGTGTGTGTGTGTGTGTGTGTGTGTGTGTGTGTGTGTGTGTGTGTGCGTGTGTATATGTGTGTGTGTGTGTTGTTGGTTTTTTTTTTAGAGGTTTTTATTTTTGGTGTTTTACGGCGCTCGCAACTGCATAAGGTCATATGAGCACGCGGGACACTTCAAACATTTTCAGTTGGTAGGAAATTCTGAATTTTGCCAGGGTGGAGGCCGTAGCCTACTGGGGTGTGACTCAAAGACAGCAGTAAGAAGGAACCAAGGCGTCACAGTAGAAAGGCTGCAGAAAGAGTCAGAAGCCCAGAGGAGGGGGCAAAGGAGGTGAGGGGGTGGGGGCAGATAGTGGAGACGAAAACAGACGACAGAACATTGCTAGAGAGCAGGAAAGGATGTGAAAGGAGACAATGTTACAGAAGAAAATGTTTTCATCGCTACCCGGATTCGAACCCGGAACCTTTGAATTAGAGGCGAACGCCTTAACCTC
>NW_004797708.1:652950-654448 GCF_000002075.1 Aplysia californica | reverse complement strand
TGTGTGTGTGTGTGCAAGCGCGTGCGTGCGTGCGTAAGTGTGTTTTGACGGGATATGGGTGTACTTGTGGTTTGAGGTACCACTAAGCGCGCTGTGTGGAGCTCAGAATGTCAACTAAATGTGAGAGAGTTAATGTGGAACATGGAAACGCAATTAATTATTCGACGACCTGCTTCGCACGTTCACTGCAATCTGTCTATCCACTTAGGGATCAATCCATAGGGGATGCAAAGACTAAGAACAAAATCAAAATCAGAGACTCAAAGTGAGTTTGAGACGCTAACCGGCAACCTCGAAATGTTCATGTTACTGAAATCACAACAAAGAGAGAGAAAGAACGAAAAAAAAAGACGCAGATAAAGTAACCTTGGTAGGAATCGGGATTTTTTTACACCTCGACACTCGTCCCCACTTCTTTTGTTTCTGGTTTTGTTCTTCTCCTCCTCTCCGTCTCCCCTCCCTCCTCCTCTTTCCCCTCCTCTTCCCCTTACTCCTCTTTTCCCTCCTTTTCCTCCTCCTTCTCTTTCCCCTCCTCATTCTCCTCATCCTCCTCTTCCTCCTTTTCCTTCTCCTCCTCCTCCTCTTCCCCCTCCTCCTCTTCTTTCTCCTTTTATGACAGTAGATAGAATAAGAACGTTACTAGAACAACTAAAAGCTGAAAACAGCAAGTCATGATATCATTATTCCTATTCTAACACGCCTCTTATTATTATTAGACATACAAAATGTTTCAAGCATTAGCAGCGGAATGTAAACTAAGTTAGGACCGTATTAACAATCTCTTCGGGAGCTTAGAGCTATGAAGACAGCGCTTCTGAGGCACACACGGACACCCTACCCCGCTTTAATGAGAAGAGATAGTGCCCATAGAGCTGAGGAGACCAGAGAGATAAGCAAGAATGTGGAACGGCTCATTGGAAGAGGCACGGGGCGGAGCGGAAGTAAGTGAGGGTGGGGTGTTTATTATATATAATATATATACATGTGTATGAATAAATATATATATATGTGTGTGTGTGTGTGTGTGTATGTGTGTGTGCGTGCGTGCGCGTGCGCGCGCGTGTGTGTGTGTGTGTGTGTGTGTGTGTGTATGTGTGTGTATGTGTGTGTATGTGTGTGTGTGTGTGTGTGATTATTTCAAAAAGGTGTGCATGTGGACAGGACACAAAATTGTGAATCATCATCATCATCATCATCATCATCATCATCATCATCATCATCATCATCATCATCATTAACTGCAACAGTAACAGCAGCAGCATTAACAGCAATAGACAACACTTAAGACAATGACACCAACGTTTCCTGCTGAGGTCAAGGGAAGTTGATAGAAAAGGATTGAAACGCGTGGGAGTGTATGTGTATGTGTGTGTGAATGTGTGGGTGTGCGCGTGTGTGTATGTGTGTGTGCGTGTGTGTGTGTGTGTAAGGATGTGTGTGTATGTATATGTGTGTGCGTGTGTTCGTATGTGTGTGTATAATATGTGTGTGTGTGTGT
>NW_004797708.1:651400-652850 GCF_000002075.1 Aplysia californica | reverse complement strand
GGGGGTCTAGAAAAAGATTCCTGGGCGGGGGCGTTGCATATCTGGGAGATCTACAATTATAGTGTACTGCCAAAAGGAAAACAGAAACAACAGCCATACATCATTAGATGACGGTATTATTAGCTAGAGTTCGGTTCCTGTCTTGAACTTCAACAGTGCTAACACTACTAACAGTGATTAAAAAAGAGACGAAAAATAAGGAGCAACTCAGTCTTGTTTTGTTAATGGCAGTGCGGGTCAACCTTCTCATAGCCAGCGTCAACTTTTGGCCTAAATTTGTAGTCCGAAAAAAAAAAATGAATATTGACTGGCCACATTGGCAGAATGAAAGACAACAGATGGACAAAAAAGATGCCCTGTATCAAGTGCAAGAACAGGAAGGGAGATTAAGAGAAAGGATAGAAAGAAGGTTGCAAGACGACGTCAGAAAGCAGACGAGTACAACCTGGACATTGAAAACAGCTGATGAAAACAGAATGGAGGTCGCCGTTGGAGGGCTACATCCTGCAGTGGATGAACGCCTTCCTAGAGAGAAAGAAAAGTGACAAAAACATTCGTGTCGCCCACAATCTAAATGTATTTCCAAGCGGGGCATTAAGTAATACATTGTATCTGTCACTATATCACTATTACTATACCCAGGATACCCTTAGCTCGTCAAAATCACCAAAATCGCTCACTACAGCCGGGTAAAAAATTCGTGGCGTGGCGTAATTTATTGTCAAATATTTCCTAAACAATCGAAAATAGACTCTCCAGCTTTTGCACAATTACTTATATCAATAATTTTTCTAAACAGCTGGGGCAATATCGCTTTACAAGTAAGTACGTCATTTTTTTTCTAATGTTGACACTATCTTAATAGAATGGATGTTTTAAGAACCTTAGAGCCAAAAATGTGTTCACTATAAAATTAATTCCGTGTGACAAGTTTAACCACTAAAGAGTGTCAATGGTGAGCTGTGACGTAGGCCATATCGTATGCGAAATGTGTATGAGAAGCAGGAAATGCTGTGAACAATCCGATTTTCCGAGTGAAGAAGATTTATAGCATTTTATATAAATTTATGAGAAAAGTTTTCAAAATTTAGCCTTAATTGTTGTGGGAAAATGTGATTAAGTTAAGTCAAATTGATGTAAACTGATGTGCAAAGTATTCGGGACATTGATTCACCCGGGATATCCGAAAATAAGTTGCTCCTCGAATGTTTGACCGCGCTATAGTGGGGGATACCGGCCAAGTTGGCAAGCACAGATTTAAGGAATCGCCTGTACATTGCTGTGTTGCTAACATTACCAAAACTCAACCCAACACTTCAAAACAGAAAAAAATTCAGCCACAAAGACAAGAGTAAACAGAGAAGGAGAGAGGGAAAGAGAGAGAGACAGAGAGAGCGATATGAGAGAGAGAGAGGGGGGGAGGGGGGCAGGCAGGCAGACAGACAGAGAA
>NW_004797708.1:649904-651277 GCF_000002075.1 Aplysia californica | reverse complement strand
ACAGACAGACAGACAGACAGACAGACAGACAGACAGACAGACAGACAGACAGACAAGTGTTGTAGAGGCGGTGGACCTCACTATAGTGGGCGTGGCACTCGTCTTAATCTTTTCCTCGGGAGGCCGCGAGAAGGAAATACGTGCTTCAGAGTAATGAGAGCGGACACCAGTGAGTTTTGCAACAGCTCTCTGTCACTGTGAAATATTTGTCGTGACATCTAGTCAAGTTGGCTCTTTCACAACTTGCAAACACATTGCTCAGCCTGATTTTTTGCTTGTTTGTTTTTTGCTGTTATTTTTTGTGTTTGCTTGTTTGTTTGAGTAAACAAAAGAACATCGACACAATTACGGTTTCGAGCTTGGGAAGAGCAAGATGGATAAACTGAAACAGCAGAGAACGAGTACGGAAAATAGATGTACCAGTGGTACCCTTCAGCTACCCACTCTACTGGAAATTGTCCAGTAAGTTACCGGCTAGTTTGACACATAATTTATCGTGCGTTTTTTGTTTGAGTAAAGAATAACGCATAGACACAATAATAGCACAAGGAAAGGGCATGGCTGACAGAAAAAAGACAGAAGAGAAATGGAAAACCAGGCCCAATGAGGAGTATGGTGTCCAATAGAATCCAAGACATGAAACAGCATTAAGGTCTTTTGAAAATTTTACCATGTATTTTGATTTTGTATTTTTGGGATGGCCCTGACCTAAAATCATCTGGAGGGTTTCAGGGGGCATGCCCTAATGTGTTTCATCATAATTTGAAGCTTTGCATTAAGGTTTGAGATTTATTTTTTGAAAAGTATTCTTGATTTGCAACGGTTTTAGTGGTCATAGTAATATGTATTTTCAGCAGCCAAAAAGCAGTACATCCGCGTGCGGGAGTGAAAGCGAAATATTTACAAAATATAATCACGAAAAATGAGAGGGTAAAAACCCCGAACAAAATATTATACAGTCCACTCTAAAAAAAGGGGTAAGGTATAGGCCTTCTCAAATGAGAATTCCTAGGGTAATGGTCAACTGGAGTGAAGAATTGGGGGTAGGGTTATGAGAGGTGAGGTGGGGGAGGGTCAGCCGAAAAGGTAAATGGGAGGAATAACAGTGATATTGACAGCAAGCTCATCCGTCAGATGTGACAACAGACGCCAGACATAAAACAAAGGGAATGACGAACGATGCTCCTTGTTGTCAGTTGACCTTCCTTAACAATACAAAAGCCTTCTCAGTGTGACTGCAGTTCGATGAAAGAGAAAAAAAAAAGTGTGCATACGTGTGTGTGTCACTGTGTGCGTGTGTGTGTGTGTCCAAGTGTGTGTGCGTGTGTGTGTATGTGTGTATGTATGTGTGTGTGTGTGTGTGTGTGTGTGTG
>NW_004797708.1:646032-647524 GCF_000002075.1 Aplysia californica | reverse complement strand
GGGTGTGTATGTGTGTGTGTGTGTGTGTGTGTATGGGTTTGGGTTTGTTTTTGTTTACTTTTTAAAAATCTCTTATTTTTCCTATTGATAGTTAAGAGTAAGTATGAGAACGACAGTTTCATGAAGATATAATATGACAAAGCGAAAATATTCAACAATCTGTAAACAGAAACGAAAAACAAAACAAAATAAAATATCATGATCAAACAGTGTCCGAAACCCAAGAAAAAAAATACAACCAAAAGTGACACACTCCACTCCGAATCGAAACTTAGAGCTACCCTCAGAAATAAACCTGTGCCAAGGATCAAATCACCGTTGCCCTCGACTTCTAATCACTAAGCCTTTGTGCAAAATAGTTCAATCATGCAATGGTGATCGTGTATCGATCGTACCGTGTTCAGGTTAACACACCCTCATCTCTTAGTGAGCTCGAATTATGAAGAAAGAAACCATTACATTTTTCATCAAATTGGGTTGAAATTGAATCGAGAACGTACGACACTCCCTTGAACTTGTAACCTATCATTTATTGTACACCTTCCGGCAATTATGTCAGAAATTTACACATAAAACAAAATTTCATTTCTGAGCAGGTCGGGAATGTCTGCCTTCCATGGCGGGGCAAAGTGCGCAGAAAATGGAGTCACGGCATTATCAAGAGATATTTCTCTGGTTCTCATCTGCACCACTGAAAAGCCAGACGAAAAGAAATCGGAAAGGAGAACGTTTTTATACGTTACCTATATTACTCGTGTTAGGCTGATACTTTTTTAAAAATACTAAAGATTCCAAAATTATGGTGTTGAAAGACACAATAATAGACGTATGAAAATTGTGTAACGATACTTATGCGGACATTGTGAACATTAAGTAGATCTATGTTCTTCAAACGTTTTATTCACTTTTGAAAAGAAAGAAAAATACTTCTGAACGAACATTACTTACCAATAGTATGCCTTCTTTTTTAAATCCAGGAAGAGAAAAAAAAGCAATTTTACACTAAATTGAAACAAAAACTAGATCTAAGTGTATTCCAAGAGCCGCCCATCCACACCCTCCGCTATGGATTCCGTCGACTGCTTTGGACATCTTCCCTTGCGGAAGCATTCCCAGCTCATTGGACGTTCATTGGCTGCCCGACCGTGACGTCACTTTCCAGCCTGCTCCGAGTGGCTCAATATTTTACCACACTCCACTGAGCAACTTTGGCGAATTCCTCTTCGCGTCGCACAGAGCACGTCGTTTATCCGTTCTTCGGGAAGCGCACGTGACAGTTGCAGTAGATGTACGTGGATTTGGGACGGTGTACGCTCATAATAAATTTGTGTGTGTGTGTGTGTGTGTGTGTGTGTGTGTGTGTGTGTGTGTGTGTGTGTGTGTGTGTGCGTGTGTTTGTGCGCAAATGTTTTTGTGTTTGTGTGTATGTCTGTCTGTGTGCCTGTGACCCTATGTGTGTAACGTGTAGGCCTACATGTGGTTGTGTGTATGT
>NW_004797708.1:643431-645296 GCF_000002075.1 Aplysia californica | reverse complement strand
TCTTCTTCTTCTTCTTCTTCTTCTTCTTCTTCTTCTTCTTCTTCTTCTTCTTCTTCTTCTTCTTCTTCTTCTATCTCACGAGGTCAATTCATCTGCCTCGCTGCTATACCACCATTGGAGGGGGGAAAAGAAAAAAAAAAGGGAAAAAATAGAAAATGTGTTCGTACCGTACTCATTGATTTCTACAGTGCAGCTTAGCGTGCTTTTATAGACTTCATAACTTCTAGTATATGTATCAAACTCTTTTTCGGGTTGATTATGACTGTTCAATCTTTCATTTCATTTTACACATCAGTATTTTGTGTTCAACAAAATACTTGTTCACCCCTCGCTCGGCATTCTCTAAGTAATCCGGACCTCTTTGAAAGAAGTTTGGTGACCCCTCATGTTGACCATGCCCTCGCCCTTTTCGTAGCCTTCTCTTCTATTGCTTCTTCTCTAACCACAATTGTTGTGCGTGCTTGCGTGCTTGCGTGCGTGCGAGCGAACGTGCGTGCGTGTGTGTATGCGTGCGTGCCCAGCTTATGTTAAATATCCTGTGTGCTGCACCAATGTATATAATTGCCGAGCCATATGTTAAAATGTGTGAGATGTATGGGCCAACTAAAGGCCTTTCAAATCAATAAATCATTTTGAAACCTGAAATTTGAAATCTCTACCCACAACACTCCCCTGATCTTGCACCACTCAACATAAAACTCCTACGAAGTTTTACGAATAAAAGCAAATCCAGTGCGAAAGTACGATTCATCTGTGCCTTTCACTTTCGCTTCACTTTCACGATATTTGCTTATCTTTCTTTCTATTTCAAAACGCTGATTATAAATTCTGTGTTCAATAAACAAGAACAAATATGCCAACTTACTTTCACTTAATGTTTGATAGACACAAATCATATTGATCGAGTAAGTTCTTTCCTACGTCTTCTGTTCAAATATGTATTTAGATAAACTGAATAGAAGTCCTATCTTCTTACACGGGAGGGAAGCCACTTCAAACTTCAAGCTCACATTAACCCTATCCGTACGTTGTGTTTTACTATCGTATCCATACGACATGGGGAACTCTGAGCCACCACTTTCCAAAGAGGAAATTTACTGGTTAACCCGATCCGTACGCTTTGCATAGCAGTCTGTCAAAATGATTTTTTGAGAAATATTGAAAGTTTCAAAGCCATCTTCGAACTAGATCTAGAAGTACTCTAAAAATGTGAAGAATATAACCCCGGGGTACAAAATGACCCCGGGGGGGGGGTACGGGTAGGGTTAACTTGTGGGATAAAATGGCGGTATACGTATTTGGATCGATATAACAGAGAGGTCTGAAGTGTGCTCGAGTTCGCGAGGTACAAGTATTTTGTTCAAAACATTGTTCCCAAAGCCCAAAGCACCCAATGATCAGGTATGTCTACCTTCTCTTTGGGAACAAAGCACCCAATGATCAGGTATGTCTACCTTCTCAAGCGTAATTAAAAAAAAAAAAAAATTCTCCTTCCACAAAATTATTGAAAAACTCCTGTTATAACTTTAAAAACTGTTTCATGTGAGCATTATAAATCTCTTACACCACAACTAATGAAAATATCATTCAGGAGGCGGGCTGCTTTGAATCCGCCTGCGAAGCAGACTGGGATATGGCTTTCTTGCAGAAAGACGTGGATACTGCATTCTTATTTTAAAAAAGCACACAAAGACAATGACAATCTTTATTCATCTCGAAGGGAAAAATTTGTCTTGGCCGTTAACAATGGCAGTAGAAGTTACAAAGCTTTGATGCACTCCCGCTTACGCACAACAAGACAGGACATTACTAAATGTCTCACGTGCTGAAACAACCCGTTCCGTAAAACTCTCTCTCTCTCTCTC
>NW_004797708.1:641204-642619 GCF_000002075.1 Aplysia californica | reverse complement strand
CACACACACACACACATACACACACAAGCACACACACACACACACATACACAAGCACACACACACACAAACACACAAACCGACAAACAAACAAACAAACACACACTCACATACACGCACACACATACACACCTGTGGCTTTGAGGCTCTGTCGCTCTACTCCCAATACTTGACGACAAGACTCCAAACTAGCAAAGAACCATTCGTTATAATTCTGCCCCAGTACGTCTACTAACTCTATAGGCCCACTCCATGGGCCAGTGGTTTTATGCACCCCGCATAATTTAGCAAATATGATCATTTTTTGTATAATTTCTGATTATTCTCCTTTATCATTCTTTTTCTAAAATTAACAGAATCGCATAATTTCACATTTTTGTGCTCAGTTTGCATGATTTCAGAATTTTTCTTGCATAAAACGACGGGGACAGATTATAAACTATAGGTCTACTTGGCGCTTTCGAGATATGGCCAAACCAGGCAGCTGAGGCAACCCCGTCTGTGCACAGCGGGTAACGCTGATTCTGGCAACTATGAATATTTCCGTAATTACTAATCTATAGCGTTCAAAAAGCCGAAGCGGTTCCGATCATCATAGCTCTACTCTAATGTTAGCTATCGCCATGCCATGCACTCACTCTTTCAGCCTTAAGAGCCCTTTAATGAGCATCATTGTGTCGTTTCTGACTTGCTATTACGGCTCTTCAGTTCCCCTCACAACCTTTCTTCCGCGGCTCAAGGCGCTGTGAGGAGAGACCGCGCTCTCGCGCGCGCGTGAGAGAGTGTGAGTGAGTGAGTGAGTGTGCGTGCACGCGCGTCCAGACATGCAGCTTACCTTGGTTCCGTCCTGCCTGAGCCCACGAGAGGTGAGGTGAGGTGAGCCAGGCGTTTAGGCGACGAACCCCGGCGTTTAATGCGATGTGATCACCGTTCACCATCAGATCGACGCTGTGTGCTGTAGTAAGCTGCAGCAACTTGTAGATGTAGCGAATTCTTGGGATTTTCTTTGGCGTTTCTTCGACACTGTCTTGACTAGACCAACCGAGCAAGGAAGGGATAGATGGACAAACAATGCCATTTCTGTGGGTGACATTTCTAGATCTCTCCGTTTCCATTTTTTAAAATCTTTTTTTTCTGCTTTTCGGTAGATATTGTTTTTGTTGTTGGTGTTGCTGTTGTTATTGTTATTGTTTGTATTTTATTGTTGTTTGTTTGGTGTTGGTTTTTTTTAAAGATATTACTATGTCTGAAGGATTCCATTTGTTTTGTGTTCTTTTCTTTCACCAGTAGTTCTTCATTATGATTCACGCATCCTTCAATTCAATCTAGTTTTCTTATATACATGCGTTTTGGAGGTTTTATTAATCTGTTTAACGAGGGGCATAAATATTTGATCAATAACAAATTTGTTTCAAT
>NW_004797708.1:635487-639920 GCF_000002075.1 Aplysia californica | reverse complement strand
TCTGTCTGTCTGTCTGTCTGTCTGTCTGTCTGTCTGTCTGTCTGTCTGTCTGTCTATCTATCTATAGATCTATCATGCCTGTTTCCATATGAGCTATTTTACAATCAGTACTGACCTCTATACCACCACGAGTCAGTGTTTAATCAATATGTGAGGCATCATGGTGAACTCAGGCGCTCGTCAAAATAATGAAATCAAAGAAATCGGCACTTATAATGTTTGGGGGTTTTTTTTTGGCTGATAGGCATTTTTTTTATTTATGTTTTTTTGGCTCAATACCTTTCATATCTATTTAAAAACACATATTATGTGGATTTTACTGAAAAACATTGATTAAAGGCACCCAAAAAAAAGTACATTTTCAGTTTCCGAGGACTCTAAGGCTATGGAAGTTACCAAACTTTGACAGCAATTTTCTCACTAATTTTATCTTTGAAACCAGGCGACTCTGACTTCCTTCAATCGTAAATATCTCTACTTCTATTCAAGATAGATGGGCATTTTTTCACCAGAAAAGAAGGCAAATGAACAGGCTTTAAGATGATACCAATAACCCTGTATGCCCGAAATTTGACGAGCGTCTGATTCCACCACGTCGTGACACATATATCAGAACAATTAGATCTAGTTAAAAGCACAGCTTGAGTGGACTGTAACTGATACTTAAATACATGAATTATCTTTAAAAATATGTCTTGTTTATAGAGGCCACAGCTTGCTGGACTTAGTAGCCTTTTGTAGCTGCAATAGTATACTGTGGCCAATGAATTTATGTACATTTTTTTCACCTATGGAATTTACTTTCTGTTGTGCGTCAAGTCTCAGGGGCCAAGGGAGAAAAATCAGTCAGTTTAAAAATGCTTTTTCCTTTGCAGTAAAGTAAAGTTGTTCCCGCATCCGATTCGGACATTGAGGATTGCCTTGTTAGTGAGACAACTTCCTGGGCCTTCGGCATATTGTGGTAGAGTGGCCAGTTCCTTTCCACGCCGCCTTTATTTCCCCAACTCGAAGTCAGGTACCCACCCATTACTGCTGGGTGGGCAGGAGGGGGCGAAAAAAATGTGTCCTAACCGAGGCGCGAACCCGAACTTTCCGCTTCGGAGACGAGCGCACTAATCGCTCCGCCACTGCACCCTTTGCAGTACTCTGTATAAAAGTACATAGTGTTCATTGTATCATGAATATAAGAAGGAGTAGGTGGCCAAGTGATTAGGCTCTCGGACTCACAGCCGTAAGATCGTGGAGTTCGAATCCCGTCTGGGGCCTGACGCTGTGTCCTTGGGAAAGGCACTTATGTAACACGAATTTTCCCCACTTCACACAGATGTGAACGGGTACACAGTCATTGTATGCTTCCAGGAGAGCTGAGAACGTTTTTGAGTGTTCTCGGGTCTGCTTTAAACTAATAATGGTTGTAAAGGGCAAAGAGCATGCTGTAGATCTTCGACATGGGCTTATAATTTAACGGGAGATGTACGTGATACGAGGAAACTTCTAGGGGTTTGACTTTCTTTCAATTTTTAAAGGTGATATAGGTTGATTATCGATTAATTAGAAGAATTACGTCGGAATTTTAAAAGTTTTATCAAAAAGTTGGTCTACGTGGCGGCCATCTTGGATTTTTTGCTATGTTGCGGGGACAGACGTTTTCCACAGAAAGTACTGGAATATAAGCCTCAAACTTGGCACACAAATACACAAACCTATTATCTGTGATCCGATGCTAATATTGTTTCCCTATGAAGAAAAACAACAAAAATATTTATATATCACCGGACGACTTTCGAAAGAAGAGGAAAAGTAACAAATATTCGAAAATATTTTAAAAAGTAATCCATATTTCGCAAAATACTCACATCGGATCACAAAACAGACTATATAGCACCTGTGTGCCAAATTTCAAGTTTGTAGCTCAGATAGTATTTAAAAGACGTCTGTCCCCGCATAGTCACTATAGCGAAAACGTAGTTTTTGAGCAAAACGCAAAAACCCCCCACCAATTTGACCACGTCAAAGTTCGAAAACCATAGTTTTTAAAACAATAAATTTGATATTTTTAAAACGTTGGCCCCTCTCTGATATATTAAATTGCATTAATAAGGTTATATGTTCATTTCCCCCCGAAGACAACATTCAATGACAGGTGAACATGACCACCTTCGGTAATTTTTAGTTAGTTATTACCCTTGACCAGTCACGTACAAATCAGAATTGTTCAGTAACACTCTCCGAGATTGCACCAACACACACACACAAACACACACACACACACACACACACACACACACACACACACACACACACACACACACATATATATATATATATATATATATATATATATATATATATATATATATATATATATATATATATATATATATATATACACCAACAATCAAACAAACAAACAAACAAACAAACAAACAAACAAACACACATTCAAACATACGCACTCAGGCACTGAGTGTGGGTGAGTGAGTGCGCACGCATGCGCGCATGTGTGTGTTTGTCACGTATCCCAACTCTGACGAAATCCAACCAAGTGCTTACATTTTTAAAATCCGTCAAGGGCACTGTAAAATGATTTATTTAGGAAAATGAGAACCATTTGTGAATTTAGTCTGACAGGAGAATCCCACTATTCGTTATATAAGTTCTGGGCAGTCAAAGAATGCGCTTTATGTGGCGACAGTCATGAGAGACACTCCCTTGTTCGGCGTTGAAACGTGATTTACTACCTTCTGGCGCTGCTCTCGAAGAATTTTATTTGTCGAGCAATGATCTCTTCGTTGTGCCTCAGTTCACAATGGTTGGGAAAAATCTGGACACACATCTGCACCACAGTTGGAAGTCCAGCGGGTTCAGGCTGGGATTGTGTGAAGCTCAGGCACAAGATATACCGCAACTTCTGTTGAAGTGATTCTGGTTCCGCTCGATGACTAGAGCTTACAATGTGCTCCTTCTTGCTTGACCACGGTCGTTTTCGCCCCTAAGGTCCCACATAATCTTCCCAATGATCTTCAACACCGATCAAGAATCGTCACATATTGATCTACTACCACTGTTGCTATACCATAGTCTTCAACCATGAACCGGTTCAGACCAATTAATCCTACTGCAACCCTTGCATTCTGTGTGCGCAGGTAGGGGTCAACGACGTGTTCTGGTCTTTCTGAACTCCAGTGAATGTCATTTCTTGTGTTCATGTCTCTGTTCAAATAAAAATGGGCTTCATCACAGAACCACTCTTTCTATGAATGAATTATCGTTATCAGTATCTTCAAGAAACCAAAGCCACCGTTTAATTGTTCCCTGGCGTGAGAACCGGAAATGGCTTGGTATAACGAAATGGCATGCCTTCAAATCGAGAACGTGTATTAAAATTTTTTCAGCAGAAATTTTTCGAAGGATGGAGTTCAACTTTCCGAAGACTAACCATGTCGTTCACCTTTCTATTTGTTAGACACGGATACACATGGGCGGCCTTTTGAAATCTACATACCTTCCAAGGATGGTGTTGTTTGATGGCAGACTGCAGCCCATCCTATTGTTAATTTTCGACGATAACGTTTTGTTCTATGAGGCATGCCATTTTCACTTATTATTCTATCGTGAGTCTCAAGATCTACGCTTGTCCAGTTGCCCCTCCCCTTTACTTTACTTGTCCAAAATTGATAGTTTTCCATCTCTAACCGAGTTCCCCCGTCTTTGTCGTTACGCACCGTTACGGTTGGGTTTTTTTACCACACCAAGTGAAATTCAATCTGTCTTGCAAATTCGGGAGTTGAGACAGTTGCTGCAATGGTCAGGGAAGAGTTCACAGTTTGATGTGATTCCTCCAAGAGCGAATTTAAGTGGAGAGCTCAGATGCGAGTGCGATGTGTAGCGAAAACAAACGTATCGGTCAGTTCCCACCTCTGTGTGATCACATCTTGAGCTAAACATTGTACCGTTTCATCGAGTTTTACAACGCATGTGATCACATTCACGAGAGTGGCTGATCTTTGACGCGACGGGCAGTTCAATGATCGTAACTATTCACTCGTGGTTGGTCGGCTGTGTCCGCCCGGGTGTTTGTTCCGTAAATTATGATTTGAAACGCGGCATCTTAGCCCAATGTTGACCGTGAGAGTGAATCAGAACGGGATCTTATGGGTCACTTTTGTATAGTATAATTCTGTTTTCTTAATTAAAACAGCGGGGGATCATACACGGAGGGATCTCAGGCGGAGACTAAATAATACGATGTAATCCGCATTTTTCAATTTACTGACTTTCAAATTTGATGTCGATCGTGTAACAAATAACTGTCAAGAGCTTTTGTTTGAATTTCACTAGAGTTGGAACAACTGATACCGTGTGTGTGTGTGAGCGTGTGTATGTGTGTGTGTATGTGTGTGTGTGTGTGTGTGTGTGTGTGTGTGTGTGTG
>NW_004797708.1:634043-635162 GCF_000002075.1 Aplysia californica | reverse complement strand
CACACACACACACACACACACACACACACATGCACACACAAACACACACACTCTCCCATCTCTCTCAGTTGTTAGCCAATCAGTCGATCTTCATTCAACAAGATTTTCCAAAGTTACATGCACGGTAGCCTAGTAACATGCCAGACCCGATTTGCATGTTTCTCTATTGTTACATTGAATGCCTTGCCCCATGTCGAAAGACTGGTACGCTGTATCAAGTCATCATCTTTGCCTTTCTCACCCTGGGTCAGGGTATAGGCCACCAACAAACACGTTGCAGCACCTTTCCATATCCTGGGCTAGCCTCTTGATGTTATTCCACGTCTTTCCACTTTTCTATACATACATCAATTATTAATTATTCTGTGACTCTTCTCCATGTTCCACCAAGGAGTCTTCCCCTTGATCTTTTACCCTGTGGATTCCAATCCAACACTCTCTTTTCTTTAATGCAGCTGTCTGACTTCCTGAGAGTACGTCCAATCCAATACCACCGCTTTCTTCCCGCACCAAGTGCAGTGACAAATAATTAATTTTTTTGGAAAAAGTACTTTCCGTTTAAAATGATTCCTGTCCTCAGCTTTCGGCAATCTTTAATACCCGGAAGATATTTGTGCAAATCTCGTGTTTTCCATCGTAAATTTTAGTTAGCTGTCTACTGTTTGTTCAAATGTAACTTTCCAATTTTACGCTATGTACCTCAGAGAGTGCATCTTGATTTGGCAGGCTCGAGATGTATAAATCAATGAACTATATAATATATTATATTGTATATCATGCCGTTACGTAGAAAACTTTTAGACTTAAAAAAATAATAATAAAGTGCTACCCACCCCAACCCCACTGCACGCAGATCTAGATATATCATATAAATATGCTCTCTCTCTCTCTCTCTCTTTTTTTTTTTATTTCGAGGAAAGTCGATAATGGATTTTGAGTCATCATAAAATTTAAGTGATTCCAATATAATAAATTTTCCATTTTTTGGTCGAATAGGTTTAATTTCAGCGATATGTAGTTTCCGGAGAGAGAGAGAGAGAGAGAGAGAGAGAGAGAGAGAGAGAGAGAGAGAGAGAGAGAGAGAGAGAGAGTGTGTTCAGTAAATAAATGTTCTAGGAA
>NW_004797708.1:613006-632501 GCF_000002075.1 Aplysia californica | reverse complement strand
GAGTGAGTGAGGGAGGGGGGGGAGGGAGGAAGGAAGGGACTGCCCGAATGTGTGAGTGAGTGAGGGAGGGGGGAGGAAGGGAGGGACTGTCCGAATGTGTGCGTGAGTGAGTGTCCGTGTGTGTGTACGTGAGTGAGTGAGGGAGGGAGGGACTGTCCGAATGTGTGAGTGAGTGAGTGAGTGAGGGAAGGGGGAGGGAGGAAGGGAGGGACTGTCCGAATGTGTGCGTGAGTGAGTGAGTGAGGGAGGGAGGGAGGGAGGGACTGTCCGAATGTGTGCGTGCGTGAGTGAGGGAGGGAGGGAGGGAGGGACTGTGCGAATGTGTGCGTGCGTGAGTGAGGGAGGGAGAGAGTGAGTAAGGAGGGAGGAAGGGAGGGACTGTCCGAATGTGCGCGTGAGTGAGTGAGTGAGTGAGTGAGTGAGTGAGTGAGTGAGGGAGTGAGTTAGTGAGTGAGTGAGGGAGAGAGGAAGGGAGTGAGAGAGCCCGAATGTGTGCGTGAGTGAGTGTCCGTGCGTGTGTGCGTGAGTGAGTGAGGGAGTGAGTGAGTGAGCAAGTGTCTATATGTGTGTAAGTGAGTGAGTGAGTGAGTGAATGATAGAGTTAGTTATTTATAAACTAAAAAGCGCACAGAGCTTGCTGTTGTTTTAGTAAGTATTTAACACCACTTGCAGCACAATAAGGTCATAAGAGCCGAAGATTAGAGGTGTTGTTACAAGACAGTAACAAACACAAAAAAAGGAGGGGAGATAAAGACCATGTTTGATAGGAAAGAAGGAGCAAACCACACCAGAGCACCCGCCAACCACCCACGCATGCTGTTGCAGTGGGAATTCGCGCTATACAAATGCTATAGCTATTATTACATTATTAATGGTTGCTTGTTTAAGTTTGAGTAAAGAGAAGCACTTTGACACAATAATGGTCATTTAGTGCTGAGAAAAAAGAGAGACAGAAAACAATAGAGGGAAGGTAAAGAAGTAGGATCTACAACTACAAGAGCAGAACAGTAGCACCCTCCAGCCACCCATTCACTGGATTCTAACTAATTAATAATAATGATAATACTAAATAGCATTTGCATAGCGCATACCCCCGCTCAACAGCGAGCTCTATGCACTTAACACTATTATTACCCCAGCAGACCATAGAACACTCCGAAACATTCTCAGCTTCCCGGGAAGCATACAGTACAAGCACTTGATATTAAGCTCTCAAACACTAACAAACTGACAAGATCTTTTGCTGTCTATAGCCGGGTACCCATTCCCACCTGGGTGAAGTGAGGAAAATTCGTGTAAAGTGCCTTTCCCAAGGACACAACGTCGGGCCCCTGACGGGATTTGAACCCACGACCTTACGGTTGCAAGTCCGAGAGCCTAACAACTAGGCCACCGAACTGAACCATGTTGAGGAGAAAAAGGATGATCAAGTGAAAAAGACTTTCCACAATTCCAGAGCACCAACGTCATACTACTCACACAGTACACACACTATGCATGAGTCTTGATTCCCTGATTTCTGGTGGATTTCTAATCAGAAGGAAAACTTTTGAGTTTGAGGCCATCTTTTGGGAATTTTTTTTTCTTTATAAAAATGTACCCCTAAAAACACAATTTAGATGAAAGTGAAAGTTAAAGGAAGTATCATATGGCTGCTTTGACCCAGCCTGTCAGGTTCAACCCAAGCTGAGTAGGATTAGGATACAGCAGCCCAGCAGCAGCTGACACACAGAAGAGCTAAATAAAATCCTTTCCTACTCAAGAATCCAATTCACATCTTCTGCACGCAATAGCAAAGACCCTAATCATACAAAAATGTTTTAAACAAAACACGAAGACAATACTATTAAAACATGTGCATTTGTTTTTTGTGGGTTTTTTTCGTGAGAGTTTTACGGCACTTGCAACACAATTAGGTCATATAAGTGTCGAATATTAGAGGTAAGAAGGGAGTAACAAACACAAAAAAGAAGGAGGGGAGATAAAGACAATAGAATAGATGTTTGATAGGACAGAACTAGCAAACCACACCTGACCAGAGCACCCACAAACCGCCCTTGTGCAGTTGTTTTGTGCGTCAAAATGCTGAAATAGTACAGAGATATTATAATGCTCCTATCAACAGGACCTCTGAGTGTAGTTAGTTTTAGTAATGTTTTACTGCGCTCGCAACTGCATAAGGACCTCTGTGAGTTAAATGTCCATTACGAGTCCAGCAGCCCAACTACTACTAGGCTACCAACGCTACCAGTAAGGTGTTGTGTGAAGTGTTCGAATGCATTACGCAAAAGAATTATTTTCAAACAACAAGAAAGAATCAACAGCAAAGAAGAGATGGAAAAAACACAAAGTTTATTCTTTAGCAATGTAAGAGTGACATTTTGAAGCTGTTGTTCAAACTGTACACCTGCATGTATACCGTATATATTTTTCAAAAACAGAAGCTTCAAAGTATCACAAATTTATGTACTGGACTGGGAGCACCACTTGTCAGTACTCCAGGATGTTTAAATAAAGTAACTGGGCAGTTCAGCACTTTGCAACATTTGTCAGTGTTAGTGCACAGCATCCTTAAATAGAAACACTCTGTATCAATAAATGCATAGGCTACTGACTAATCGCCAATAATGTGTCTCATTGTTTTAACTCACTAAGCCCTGACCCCGAGATAGTCGGGCTACGCACTTCTGCGCTGGGCTGTAAACCAAACAGTATTGGGATGGAAATTTACATTGCTTAATATCGCTAAAACACAATATCCAATGAGAACCGACAATACTTTATCCATGTTTCTTGGCCATTTATAAAAAAACAGAAAAATAAAGCGGGAAATGTGGACGAGTCATGGTCTTTCTTCTGAGCTATTTTTTTAGTGCCTGTTGCTGACCTTTTTCAAATGGCAATACCTCACAGACTATCAAATATTTTCAAATTCTGTAATAACTAAACAAATTGAGTGTAAAATATTTTGGCGTTTAAAGTTGATTTAGTATTTATTTTTTCTCTCTGATTTTACAAAAACGTTTCAAACCCCAAAGCACAGCCAGCAGACTGGGTCCTTAGCCCCAGGGCTGAATGAGTTCATGGAGCACTAACAAAAAAGTCATAATCAATTATTCACCATTTGCCCAACTGAGGTAGTCTCTTCGTTGTGCTCTTTACGATATCCAACAGCTGTAATGAGTAGAAACCTCTATCGATGTTACATGTAGGCCTACATTGTCTTCATACAGACAATTTCTAAAGTTTTTCTAATCTTTCCCTTTGAACTCACATATATACATCAATAATTAACCTGTGGTAGCAACATTGCTTGTAAATAAAATCCACCAAATTTGTTATTTTTCATTGAAGACTCAACATATGAGGCTTAATAAAACAGGCTGCACACACAGATGGTTACAATTAAAAATTCACTTGGATGGTTTTTAACTCGGTTTTCAGATTCAAGTCACATAATAATCTCTTGCTTCCTGTCATTCCTTCGTATCCATTATCATCATTGGTCTACCACTACCACTCGTCAATACAATTTAGGCCAGTGCTTGCCAACATGGTAACCTATTTTGGTAATATTGGTAGACAGTGAGGATCACCCATGTAGTAACAGGTGTTAGTGTTTCTTAATGCCCCGATTGGTTTCTATATTATGTAGTATAATGTAGGGCCTAGCTTGGTGGTACGAAAATAATATTAGCCTTGAAAGTGGCAAAAGTGGCCACTGGCTATCAAAAGTAAAAGGTTGACAAGCACCCATTTTTAGATAATGTAAAGACATGATCAATTTCGATCCAGTCTGCCAGATAAAAAACCAAGGTTGAGTGGGCTACCCTATCCCAGTAGACCAACTGGATACTGTACTTGGCAAAAAAACAAAACAACAAACAATCCCCAAAATAAATCTACCCACATGTATCATTCTTTTGTGCAGACCTAGCCAATATTTCTTTCATCAAACTTTTCTCTTCTAAGCCATCGAATTGTCCGTTCTGGTTTCTGGTATTCTTCTACACATCTCTTTAGGCTAAGCTCCTAAGTATGCAATGAAAAGTCAGTATTATATCCAACTACTTTACAGTTTCCAAAGTGCTAATGGGACAGGATAATCTTCAATCTCTAACAAAGAATGTCAAAGCGTCGCTTTTTTAACAAAGCACTTATTGATCGTGTCATGTTATAATCGTGAAACGTTATGAAGAAATAAGTGTCAACTCAAAAAAACAACCCATTGTAAAGGTAGCTGTACTGATAAAAGTCTTAAATTAAAATCAGGAGTCCACATACACTATACCACGTATAATAACAAGTAACATAAAAGTTACTGAGTGTTGACTTCTTGGGTTTTTTCAGTCCTATAAATCAGACGAGATTACTTTTTGAGTACTGAAAAAAAAAATCAAGACTGAAATTTGAATTTGAGTAGGCTTTCTGCACCCGGGTGTTTGCAAACTTACTTCAATAGGATCTCACTCAGACTGAAACGATAACAAACTGAATGAGCATGAAAACGAAATCAAACTCAGATCACCCTTGTTTTTGGGTGTTTTTTTTTAAAACAAAGTTTACATTACCCAAAACGAGTAAAAAAAAAGGTGTATGAAACAAGACAGTTGGTATAACCTCAATGAGACATTTGAGAGTCAGACTGCAGAAAAAGTCTAAATTCAAAATTTGTCAATCAAGTGTATACTTAATGGTATAATTCATGATCATTATGACACTTTCAGCAGCACAGCAATTTGTCAACCTGTCAACCTGTCAACATGAAAGATGCAACCAAAGTAAACAAAAGTCAGTTGCTTTGAAAAAACTTCAATTGCGAGGCAGGTTTCGTTACTGCTCACTGGTGTTCACCCTTCGTTTATTGAAAGCAAAAAGTCAAAAGAACTAGCGTTGACTTGTTCTAGACGTGTATTTTCCATCTCTATAATCCACCACTGAGTGTACTGTTGACATATATTTTACTAATTTGTTGAAAATCTGTGTTTTCATTTCTACCCCACTATCTACATGTACTAATTTTTAAGAGTTGCATCCGTAAAAAGTTTATAGTTTGAGAAATGAGATCAAAATCAGACATTTATAGACTAGTGGACGAGAAAAGCATGCTTTGCAACCATGAAACCAAACTAAAAAGTGTTGTCGCTCTCACATGGTTTGAGACCATCAGAGTGGACAAGTTGACCCATATCACTCTTTCGGTCTTCAATACAAGTTGTTTTGAGTCACTATGACTTGCCCTTCCCTGCTCATATAGACATAAAGCCATTGCCCAAACTTTATAAAACAGAGACTGTATTTTTGTAATCATGACAACTTGGATGTGATAAATAACCCACTCGATAAAATTTAAACCTTAAAAGACAGATCTTTCTCAAATATGGCGCTGAACTGAAACTGTTTCAAAAAGATCAACAGAACAGTACATACTTTTTTAAAAATCCATACCATTTGGCAGTCCAAACAAATAAGCTGAAATGCACAGAGTTCGAACACAAAATTCAAAGAAGGGGAAGTTTTAATTAATGAAAGAATGAGACAACTTCATTTACTCAGAACCACGATCGTGTGAAGTCTATTTCCTTTTTACACATCCAGAAAAATAAATCAGGAATTACCATATATTATTACCTAACATAAACTGACTATGATTTTTCTTTTCACCATAAATAAGAGAACTTCACTGGGTTTCAACAATATGAGACTGAAAATCTCACACACACGCAAACAAAAAATTTGACAGTCTGTGGATTTTTTCAGTCAAGAATCTACATGGATAAATAAATATTGCTGAAAGGGAATTGGGCATACATGAAAGAAAACCAAAACTGCATTTTCACTCTCTCTCTCACACACATACACACTAGCTGCAATCTTCACACTAGCTGAATGGCATAAGAAATAATTTTTGTTCTCCAATCTATCCTCTTCCATTTCCCCAAGGACGTCAATCGCAATGACACGCATTTTACATGACACTCAGGAAGTTGCTAAAAATATCACCAGCATGATTTTCAGTGCAATCAAAGATTGTACTCTGCAAAATGGGTCACTCCTACATTTCATTACGGTATACTAAAAAAATATTTCCTCCAAAAAAATGAAACCAACTTCCAAAGCAGGCCTACAGTCAAACCTTGCAAAGAAAGCCCCACCTATCGCCAGGTTTCGCTAATGTCCAAAAAAGAACGCCAGTATACACGTATAATTACATAATTACAATGCCATCCGTTGACAGTCTGAATTGCACCATCATTATTAAACTAATGTAAATTTGTCCCACCATATCTCCAGCATAAAATTTTTATTAGAGAACCTCTATTCCTGTTTTTTAACCTGTTGCAATATCTATATTATCACATGTAGATTGCAGAGAAAGATCTCTTCTGAGAGTGAACCATCTTGTATACAGTTTTCAGGGCAATTCGTTAATCATGCATACATCATTTCTGCCATTGTGGACATTTTGCGAGGGATGTGCAATAAATCCTCAAAATAGCTGGCAAGTTCATTCACATTAGTTTCCTCTAATCTCATCTCATGAGAGCACGAACGAGTCACAAGTGCTCCTTCAGTACCTGAGGAGGAAGCTGCCGATTGCAATTGTGAAGGAGCTGAGTTAAGGCCTCGAATATGTACACCATCCTGAGTTTGACTCCCTCCCGGAGCAGGATTGTCCGACTGGGAGAAACCTCTCTCCACTGGCGAGGGTGAACACACTGGGAAATGCTGACTGGTAGATCGGAATTTGAGGAAGCCGTCTGAAGAATGGCAAGCTAACGCTGACTTTTGACCCTTTCCACTTTCCTTACTGGGGCAATGCTCGCTTAGGCTAAGAAAAGTTTGAGCTTGGTTTTTGCTTGCACACGCACCTTCAGTGATGCCGAAAACCCTTACAGCCCCTTTCTCACTTTTGGGCAGCCTGCCTGAAAGCTTCCCCTGCACAGATGAGACATCCTTCAGATCCAAAGCCGTGTTCTCTTGCAACGCTGCCAAAACATCCTTGTTCAGGACTTTTTCAACATCAGTTTTTTCCACTGTTTCTTTATTGCACCCTGACAATGATGAATCCAACACAGAAAGGCGAGCAGGACGGAGTATTTTCGAAGCCGTACTTGCAGCAGATGACTTTAACCTTGCGGGCCACACTACAGGCCTGTGGACAAAGCCAGCTGCAACTGACAGATTCAGGTCATTGAACGTCTTCCCCTTTCTTCTGAGCTTCCTGGGAGTACGCTTTGAGTTGATGGGTTGGCGCAGATGGAGATGTTTCAGAGGCGAGACAATGTCGTCTTCCCCAAGCCTCTCAGCACTGGGTTTTACCCCGCTGACTGCCACCGCAGATGGGGAGAACAGCCTTGTGCTGAAAAAGAAAAAATGTATAATATGTGTAAAATTTTACAGCCACTCTTGAATAAAAAGCAGTAACTTCCAGGTGCTCTATTGAACACCTGTAATAAAAACTTCAAATTACTTGTGACAAAAGTCAGCAGAAATGGTCTGTTGGCTCTTCTTTATGTACTTCTGTTCCAATCATTCCTCTTCCTTTTTGGCTACGTTGTTGCAACATTTTTGTTGTCGTTTTGTCTTTTAATATCATTGTCCTAAGAGATCTGAACAAGTCGGATGACTGGCAACAGAATCAGGTTTTGCCCTAAGAGGACCGGAGTACACACAATTATGTTCCGTGGATAAGCCCTACCCTCGCTGAGCCTTGGATTCTTTTCTTCATAATGCGCCCCTGCTTACATTAGCAGATACGCATAAAAAGTATCACAGTCCACTTTTAAAGTGTTTTGTGTAGAAAGTCATACTGACAATTAAATCTTGAGTATGTTTCAGTATAAGCAAGTCACAGAATTGTAAAGTACAACGAGAAAGATCCCCCTACATGACTACTTTAATCTTTATTTTCTTCATTGTTTTCTTTGTCTTGAAAATTCTTCTACTCATACAGTACTGTAACTGTTACTTACTCTCCTTTTTCCCTTTTCTTTTCTCTCAATTTCTCTCTTCTTTTCTCCATCCCTCTTTGTGAGACTGAGTCTCTCTTTCAATTACCATACTGATTACCCTTTTGCTCTCAAGCTCTTTTCTTTTATTCATTTGCTTAATTCTGTTTATAATGCTTGTTCTTAGGGTGACATTTAGATGGAAAAAACCAGAGCTGAACTCGGTTGGAATTGGAAATAAGAAATGCACAGAGAAAAGGGGAAGGAAGGTGTTCAGCATGAGAAGACTCCAGTGATCACACATGGAAGTCAGTTTCAGAAGACTTGTTACTAACAATGATTGATGCATGCCAATCCCATTTCAGGTTAAATTATAACACTTGATCATTTACAATTTGAGGAAGATGCTGCCGACTGCAGTGGTTAGCAAAGTCTATTATAACATCTCTCCTTCTTTGGATATATATAAAAGATCGTCATTAGTTTATGATGGACAAACTATCCTATTACTATAATGCAATGAAACTAACTATACCCTGCCCCTTCATAGACATTATTCATTCTGTGTAGCTTGTCTGGATCAGGAGACGGTAATTCTATGTCAGTAAACCGGTTACTATCATCAATCGTCATCAATGCCTTTCACCCCTGGCAGGGTAGGGTATAGGCCACATACAAACTCTTTCCATTTATCTCTGTCCTGGGCCATCCTTCCCAGCTCGTTCCAAGTGAGCTTCATCTCTCTCATGTCCCTTTCCACACATCTCCTCCATGTATCCCGTGGCCTACCTCTGCCAAACCGGTTACTATGCGACAAAACAATTTATTAAGTCTCAGATTCTATCAACTAACTTAACATTTACTTCCAGCAATTTTTCTGGCTGGCCTCCAAAATGATGTTCTTTTACTACTTCACTTTTAACTGTTCAAAATAATACAACCCACTTCCTTTACAGGAAGAGGAAAAGATTTTGTAACAGTACAATTCCTTCAAAAAAGGAATCGCACAGAAGCTTCCTGACAGACAGCACATGATCTATCCTGAAATGTTTCCTCTATGTCATAAATACTGTATGAACAATATGGCATCAAAAGCCAGAAAATTTCATCCGCTAACCAGGAAATTCCAGACCATCCTAAGATACATGTCAAGTTCTAATTAAAACCACTGCCAGAGAAGGTTGAGAAGAAGAGCATCACTTCCATCGTTTGACTTGAAATACATTTGATATAATAATATAGTCATGGGCAAATGGAAATTGAAATGAAAAATTGTGAATTGTCAAAGGAGAGCATGGCACTGAGTAATATGCATCCGAATGGACACTTTACAACATGCAAGAAGAGTTAGGGGAAAAGTCAACCCCAACAGCATAAAACGACTAATTACAAAGGAGAAACAAGCCAGTGAACTGTATTGGTTAATCCTAAAAACACTATCCAAAAATTCAATGCTTCACCTGCTAAAATTGTCCATGAGTCTTGAGAACGCTGCATCAAAGACGGGTTCTTGATGTTTTTCAGTAGGCATTCCTGATGCCATCTCCTTACTTCTATTGCCCATTTCAAATTGAAGTCACAGAATGGTCCATAGGAAGGAGGTGCCCTGAAAAAGAAACAAGAAAATAGCAAATGAAAATCAGCAATCATCATAAACCACAATCTTTGCCTATGGGACCTGATATCAAAGACTCAACCAAGTTCTTCAGTATCCCCTATTTTAAGGGGAGGAGCGACCCTTGATTTTGCAGATTTGGGGTCAGGCTATGCACATTTTATGTTGGCTGATTTTTGAAGATCAACAAGTTTTTTGTCTAAAAATAGCATGGATACAATTGAGAAAAACTTTATTCTACAGGTAATTTGCCTTTAAAAACATGAGGATGGATTAATATAGTGAATTTTCACAATTATTGTCGGTTTCGCAAAATGTAATTTTTTTTGCAGTTTTTTCCCTACTCCTTCCTTAGTTCTCATCTTTTTGACATGAAACTTTCAGGAAACATAGTTGGCAAGGCTGCCATCAATGTAACAGAAAGATATTTGCGAAAAAAGTAATACTTTTCCTTTGGCAAGTGATTACGCAACCAAAATTTAGAAAAAGTTTTTTAATACTTTGGGAAAATTCTCATTATTTTTTTTCTTTTGAATTTATTGAAAAAAACTTGCTGTTACTATGATAGGGCTTGGTTCAGGTATACCCTCACCAAATTTGGTCAAATTTGGTCTGTAAATCGGAAAGCCTTAGGGATTTCAAATTGATTGTTTATTTTCAAGATGGCGGCCGTTTCCATAGCAACCGTTCTAGCTATAAAAAAATAAAATTGCGTATCAAGAGATTTTACTATGTCTAACTTATATGTGTACTTAGATTTGATCTCGGGCAATAAACATAGAAAATGGTCCTCAAGGGTAGCTCCTCCCATTAAGGAATACAGTGGTTAATTTTACGGGTCTGTAAATATTGTTCTTGGAGCTATTTTTACTGTCATGTAAAGACGGTCTTCGGGGCTATCTTTATGGTTATTAGATGACATGACATGAACAATTTACATACACTTACATAACTGATGTTGCCATTCTTATTGTTGTTGCTTTATTAGGAGTGCTGTTGTTGTTGTCCAAATGTAACATTTGGAGTTCTAGATCTTGTTAGGAACCAGATATTCCACTTTCATTGTTTGACTGTAGATTAAACGTACCAACCGCGGCAATGAGGATTACTGCTCTCCTCACAACATTGTTTCTATTTTTAGAACAGTTATACTGGTGTTTTCCGGTCACGTCACCAGTAGCCTCTCAGTCTCACTTGATAAAGATGGGCACTGACCGCAACCGTGAATGTGACCGGAGTGCGGCTAATACTCACGAAGTGAGTTTTGAAAGGGACAGACAGGATTATTTATACTCTCATGAGACACCCGTGCACATAATTCCAGAGCATACGAGAGATTTTTAGGTCTTGATCAAGTCGTTTGTCAGTCTATGCTGAGGTTCAACTTAAATTTTATACATGTGATTAAAAAAAATTATAAGGTTAAAAACATGAACTTGTGTCGTTCTTTCATTTCAGGGAGGGAGGGAGGGAAGTCGTTCTTTCATTTCAGGGAGGGAGGGAGGGAGGGAGGGAGAGAGAGAGAGAGAGAGAGAGAGAGAGAGAGAGAGAGAGAGAGAGAGAGAGAGAGAGAGAGAGAGAGAGAGAGAGGGGGGGGGGGGTGGAGAAGTACAGCCAGCGCGAGAGAATAGAAAAAAAATTATTGGTGAAGATATTAACAGATGAAGCTGATGATGATGACGAAAAGAAAGGAAAGTAATTCAACAAAGTCGAATTCAAACAATATGGTCAACAGCCAGATTAATCCACAGGCTATATTACGGGTATCATTCAGCCCATCTTGTTGTGATGACTGCAGAAATTCATTCAACATCTCTGTGGTGTTGTCTTCATTATTGGTACTGTAACTGTTAGTGTTAGCATTAGTCATTAGGTCTAGATAGCTTCTTCAATGTCAAACCCATTGTCTTTTTCTCGAGGGGATTCACTTCTATTCCAGAATTTCATGCATGCGACATGAAGTATTCTTCTTGTGTTTCACTGTCATCTTGGAAACAATCTAGACCTAGTTCAACTTCGTCCAAACAGTTGTCATCCAGAATCACACTTTCATCTACACTTGTTGAACTATCTAAATCAGGGTTGTTCGTTTGCCCTTTCTTCTGTGACAATTTTAATCTCTTCTGGGCTTTTTATTTCTTTTCCTCTTCCGTCTTTCGCATACGTTCTTCCTTCCTCAACTGAATTTCTATTTTCTTTCCCTTTCTTCTTGCAGCTTTTTTTCTTTTTTCTCTTCCTCTTGTCGTGCTTTGGCTTTTCTCTTTTCCTCCATGTCCAATTTCAATTCTGGTTTTACGTAAAATCCCCAGACGACAGTTAAATTATGTAACCTCCTTACACTCACATAAACTCACTCAGAAGCTGTCCGAATAAATAAAACATTTTTTTCGAACCCGAGTCCGAATAGATGAAACCCATATGTGAGACAGCGTAGTGAAATCATTCGCTCGTCAAAATAATGAATGTCAAGAAACTGGCATTTTCCCGCAGGTTTGGGAATTTATATTAATTTTTTTTTTTTTTGGGCTCAACACCTTTCCTGCCCATTAAAGAACAAATTTTGGAGCGGATTTCATAGAAAAACGTCAATTAAAGGCACAAAAGATGTAAATTTGTCAGTTTCCATGAACTCTCAAACTAAGGAAATAACTCAACATTTAGCGGCCATTTTCTCGCCAATTTTACATCTGAAACTAGGCAACCCCATCTCCTTCAATCGCCAATATCTCGACTTGTATCCGAGATAAATTTCTATTATTTTCATCACAAGCAAGGCAAATGGGACAGGCTTTACAACGATATATCAATAACTCCATATGTCCCAAAATTGACAGGGGCCTGATTCCACCTCGCTGTGACACATATTTGGACTCCGCGAGTCCGAATCGATAAAAAATATAGCCTAAATCAGACTCGAGTCCGAATAGAGCTGGCCATTATATCGGATCATTCCCATTCTAAATTGGTAGGGGGGGACAGGTGGCGAATTTTCCCTCCTGTGCAAAGTTACCCTACTCAAGATCTATTCTACAGACTACAGTTGTGTCAGTAGGCCTAGTTACAGTGTACCTACAGCTTACAAATTACAGTAATTTTACAGGGAACCATTCCCATTTCGTGTCACATCCACTAACGGCAGTCAGCACCTTCACCACTTAAGTGCCGTCGAATGACGAAAAAGGACAGTTTCTTTTAGTAAGGTTACAAGCAGATAATTAGAGAACGACAACTAAATGCCATTGGTTGATATTTATAGCAACAGCCATCTTGTTTGACCTCATGAGGGGGATGCCCGCCACCGCGTCCCCTGATCATGATTTATGATTTATAAACTGACATCGGACTTTGGAAATTCAGTCGGACAAACAATGGGATTAGATCTGGATTCTAGATCTAGATCTAGACCCTCTATAAAAAATTACTCTATATCTAGATCTCTAATGACCAAATTATGGGTTTTTCTTTCAGAGCATTCAAACAGAGCCAGTCTCTTGTAAGTGCTTAATTTCTTGTGCTTACAAAACTTTAAAAGATCGAAGCGGTCGATCATTTGCCCTGCGTCGTTGAACTTTCTTTGAACTTTCTCTTCATATGTAGGGCTACTCTTAGTCTTCTTCTCAATTTACGTTGTGTACAGCATCAAAATCAATCTGGGCCGAAGAAGGGTGCTGGACAATCACTGACAACCGAACCGAACAGTTTTACAAGTTGCAAAGAAAATAGATCTAATCCGAGTCGGCAAGCTGCCAGCTGCCGTCGGGTTGCCACCATGAATGACAACAAAGAGGGAATCCCTCAATGACGTCAAACAAGATTGCTGTTACTAGAGTCAGTCCGTTACTGCCATATACCGTAAACGATCTTTTGTGAATATCTCTGGAAGTTACAGGTTGATCCTCATGAGTTTTTTCACCAGAAGTTAGAAAGACTTCCTCTATACGGTGTAGCGCATTACAAAACCCAGCAGTTTAAAATTCCTATAATAAGTTGTGGTGGTGTTTGTTTGGTAACGTGTGTCTGGTTGATGCGCAAGGTGTCTGTTCGGGTGCAACACATAGACTGGTTGAGTGCGCAATAGTACCATGTTTACAGCTCTAGATCTAGATCTAGCTCTTTTCTGACACTTTTCATCTTTCTCTGTCCTGGCCTTGTCTTCTTTTCCTTGCAAGAAGTTCCTGTACTGACCGGAACTGAAGGCCAAGGTCAATGAGGCGTATTCTTTTTGGGAGCTGTGCGCCCCCTGACCGGAGATTTCCTTATACCCGGTGCATGTGTTTTGATAATGGATAAAAAGAAAGGCGCTGTGGACTTAAGAAGGGGAAAGAAGAAAACAAGAATTAGATTATACCTAGACTAGTATTCTGAAAGGAAAAGGACAAAAAAGAAGAAGAAAAAGACATGAAAAGAAGAAATTGAACATTTTTGAGATTAAATTTCCATATATGAATTAATTTTGACATGAATACATTCTGATCATCATCCAATGGCAATATAACGCATCCAAACGGAAGGTCAACAATCTGTTTCAGTGCGCAACGCAGGCCATAAAGAAATAAGTAAAACAACCATAGGACCTAGAAGCCACACTATCAATGCCAAATAGCAAAAAAAGCCGATATTACGCACTTAAACAGACAGAACAAATTTGGTCTGCATCAGTGCGCAACCCTATCTGGCATGTTCCTGGGCATTAACTCTTGTCCTGCGTCTGTGCTGAGATGCAAATCTTATCAGCAACCTATAACGTTGGACATTCCGGGCAGGCCACCGGGGTCACTCAGTGTGTACTGTTTAGCAATGACCAAGAAAAACCTTTTTTTGCCAGAAAGTGTTTGCAAATACGTGCATTTTGTAGCTTTATCTTCACAGAGCATGGAACTTTTTGAATTTTTGAAATCCATCAATAAACAAAAAAGTTACGGATTTTTGAATCAATTAATTTTTGGTACACTTTTATATAATGAAAAAAGCCCAAAATAAGGGACGTTCTTTGGTGAGTTTTGAGACAATATTTGTGAACTCTCATTTCTCGGAGTATTTAAAAGAAACTTGGCAACCCAGTACATTTTCTAGAGCAGAATCTAGTCCTGCTTTCAGATTTTTCATAGCTATCCTATTTTTTGAGTTATGAAGACGTTTATAGGTAAAAATGTGGCGTTTTTCTGTGCGTTTTGAGACAATATTTGTCATAGCTCGCCTATTTCTTGGAATATGTAAATGAAACTTGGCAGTCTAGTAAATTTTTTAATGCAGAATCTAGTCATGCAGTCTGATTTTTAATATCTGTCATACTTTTGAGTTGTGAAGACATTAACAGGTAAAAAAGTGGCGTTCTTTACAGATTTACAAAGATTATAATCAGTCATATGTTCTCCCAAAGTCATGATATTTGAATGAAACTTGGCAACATAAAAGGTTCCTCCTCGCCAAGCAATGCTCTGGATCAATTTGTCACAAAAATGTAGGTAGAGAGCTGGATATATTAGTCTAATAAATCCAGTTCTGTACTAGTAAAAGCATGCATACTTTGTAATGGAAAATAAGATCGTCTCTGTGTATATATCCATTGTTGGACAGTGTCCTATTGTGTGGTAGATTAAGATGCGTTCAGATAATATAGTTACAAGTCATGGGAACATTTCGCATGTGTAGGCTACAACTCAAACATTAATATAACATATTTACACCCCCCCTTCTTTCTCTCTCTCTCTCTCTCACGCGCGCACACACACACACATGCACGCGCGCGCACTCACGCACGCATGAACGATAACAATGTATAAACGGGACTATCTTCCCAGACTGGACTAAATATGTACCATACTCTTTAATAACAATCTTAATGCCTCACTTTTCCAAACAGAGCACACAGGACGAGTCCAAGTGTGTGCTTTCCCAAGAGGGGGGAATAGGCTTTCATAACGCAAACACAATGCCATACCACTTCTCAAGATGTTTGCTTATCTGTTTCTATTCTTCTGTCATGCAATCCAGCAAATAAAAATGACTACATCTATTGTATTGTGACTAAAATGCAACAAAAACGCAAGTTATCAAGGCCCCCGTTTAGTTTTCAAGTATCCTTCCCCCCCCTTCCGAGGCGACCGATGGCTGATGACGACACTCAGTGGAAATTTCCCAGCCGCTGGTCGTTCACCCAGCACGCGCAAATGGCAATGCCGCTTTTCCACTTAGTTACTCCCACATTTTTAAAGATTACACGAAAACCGCTAAACACGGAAGCTTGAAATTTTAAGGGAATAAAGAAAAATGGTGTACAACGTATCAGTCAGTTTGACAAATCACAGCTCCGAAAAATCTTCAAAGCGCGTTAGTGCGTCCCACGATACACCTGCTGCGGGGCAAAAAATCGGCAGGTCAAAACGCACTCGGTGGGCATTGCTATACTGTTGGTGTACAGCGCGCTCGCCGGGAAACCTGTGTTTTCGCCATGAATGCCGTGGGCGTGCGTTAATCGATGATGAAAATAACGCTCTATCTTTCATAGGTTTCTATTTATAAAGTGTTACAAACACATCATGAATAACCCCCTCTCACAAGCTGATAAGATATTACGAGTACTTACGTCCATTCGAATAACCTTTCTAGACGCTCTTGTTGTTATGAATGACCGGAGGTTCGAAAGGGGATAATATAGGTCAATTTCCGAGAATGTTTTGCACTCAAATTGTTCTTTGTACCTGCTACAATGGTATTTAAAACTCTAAATCTTTTTATCAGGTAGTATCATTTCATAAAAAAACCAAGCTCATTTGAAAGATTTTGTATAGAAAAATGGAAGTCTTGTTTCCTGACTATCCTTTCGAGATCCTCATGTCTAAGTGGGTCAATTTCTTCTATAATTTCATTGGACGAACATCTAGAGCCACCAACTTGGCGTGTTTTGAATGAGCACACACACTTGACCTGCGCGAATGGGGATCCGACTCGGGACACGAATTTCACTTAAGATGATGCGCGGTGCGAATGCGCTGAGCCAGGGGCTAGACGGACTCGAGACCAGAAAGTAGGTGGGGTGCCGAAATAGGCTTATCGGGCGACATAAACCTGGCCCCCACAGGACGAGGGTTAAGAAGCAGCCTGCGAAAGTATTTATCGATTCTAGTATAATTCCACAATACATATAAAAGTCTTCATTAGAGCTAGATTAACTAGATCTAGATCATGTGCTAAATAATCGACTACTCAAGCGCTTAGTAAATTCACCGATACCGATTACGAAAACAATCAATATGAAGGTGCAAAACTTTCCGACACCGTAGAACCACGTGTACTGACAGGAACCTCCAAAGCGAAAGTGAAATAACATGCTGTATTCTGTGCATGCTCACAGCAAGTGATGCCGTTTCCGCTGTTTTATCCAAAACAAAGCAGGAGACCGGGGGTTACGCACCCAAGCAGACACGCAGTGAACAGGATTAACTCTAGATATCTAGCCTGAATATCGGCCAGCCAATGGCGTTTCGGGAGGACTTCCGTAACGAGCAACCACTATGAGACAGAGCAGAATTGAGGGCTAGGGGTAGGGGTAGATCTAGGGTTTGGGTTAGGGTTGGGGTTAGAGTTAGGGTTGGATCTAGGCCTCTTCTTTATTGTTTGATGGGGTGGTCGCTCGTAACGGAAGTCCTTCCGGCATTTCATCGTCATTCTCTAGTTATCCGCTTGAGCTTACCATCCGCTTGTGAAGGTTAGAAAAAGGTTTGTTTTTTGGAAGTGGCTATTCTCACCCGGGGTGAGAATAAAAATACGATCGACCTCTCACCCCGGGTGAGACTTGCACTAGCGTTGGCTTTTCACTTTTCTCACCCGGTGTGAAACAAGACCTGTTTTTCCTAATTTCGGAATGCTGTCTATCGGCAAAGATAGTACAAGACAAGATGGGCCACTCAGCCTAAAAAGTGTCCGCAGGAAGTATGCTCTTTGCTTCAGATGGCGCTGCAGTCTGTTTTGAAGCTCTCTTTCGTTTTTCCAGAAGAAGAATAGGAATAGCACCTCCTTGCGTGCGCAGATCGACTGCTGTTCATCAGCAGTTCGGGTACGTTCAGTGCGGAGTTTTAGGGGTTTTTTTATTTTAATGTCCTCTCGCCCTTCATTCTAAAGTCAAATTAAACGAAGAAAACCATCTCCTTTTCCTCCGGAAGAGGTTTTTGTCAGCGTAACCATTTTTAAAAAGCGTTCTTCCGAAATTTATCCCAAAACTTGCTAGTTTCACTTTGATTTTTTAAAACTCAAGTAGGGTAACTCTATTCGCAAAGAGTGCGCTTTTGTGAAGAGGGCGCCACCAAATTTTGAGGACACTTTTTTAATTGGCTCAAAGAGAGAAGTGACCCATCTTGTCTTGTACTATCTTTGCTATCGGTGTGGATGATAAAATTGACAAAAAAGCAAAGAAAATTTATAGCACAAAAGTAAGCTCGCTCTAATTTGGTCGTCTATTAAGATGCTATGGCTGTTTCACTTTTCGAATCGAGCCTAACTACGGGGGTAGCCATTTTGTTTTGCCCGGAAGTTCTCGCAAGATCTACTCCTCCCCTCTCTCTCTGTCTCTTTCTGAATACACTGTCTATCGGAGAGGACGATCAAATTAACCAAAGTTTAAAAATGATGTTAAAACACAAAAGTAAATTAAAATTTAGTCGTCTACAAAAATGCTACGGGGTAAGATTGAAGAATACCGGACCAGCGGACTGACTTTGCCTATGTCTCAACCATAGGAATTCACAATTTTCCCGTTTTTAATATCTCTCAATGGAGAATCTCGGACAGGTAGATCTATTCATTAAAATTTTGTCAGGGGGGAGACCCCCCTGAACCCCCCCTCCCAACCACCCACCCCACTTTCTCGCGCAATAATGTACGAGTGGTCCGGTATTCTTCTATCTTCCCTGCTACGGCTATTTAACTTTTCGAATCGAGCCGAACAACACAGGTCGCCATTTTGTTTTGCCCGGAAGTTCTCGCGCTACTCCTCTCTCTCTCTCTCCACGGCCCACAGACAAAATGTGGCAACGCTTTTTTTAGGCTAACAGAGTAGTACACAAGAGCGTTGGAACATGGCTCAGAATTCTACAATACTGTTATCACAGTGTAGAATTCTGTGGTTCAGGGTGAACGCTACACTAGTTGGCCTAGAGTAGAGGATAACGGTGAACGTACACCCATACCTGCCAACATTGCCTGGGCCAAAATCTGTAGTTGGACGCAAATTTTTGTCCAAAAATCTGTAGTTGACCTAAAAAATCTGTAGTCGGCTATATTACCTCTTGTCGCATACTTAATTTGGGACCCTTCTTAATATTTTATTTTGACCCACACCAAATATGCATGATTGTGTTTGCGACTTCAAACAAATGTAGATAATGACAAAGAAAAAAAAAAGACAAATATGAAAACTACCAGAGGCATTTACCCTATCAGTAGTTGGTGCAGTTCCTGTCCTATTCATACCTGCATGAACACACACACAAATAAACCAAAAAAAAAAAAAAACAGAAGCAAAGAAGAAAAGAGGAAGAAAAGGAGGGCCTTGGATGACTTAGGCCTAGCCTTGGCCTTTTGTCTTTGCAGAGTTTACAAGGAAAGAGTATGACGGATCCCGAGTCCACACAAGGCCTGCACCAACACGCGTTTTGCAGAGAGTTTTCTAGATCTAGATCTAGATGTAATAAAAAATTTAGAATACTAAAATTTGCTTCCAAGTTCAGTTTTTGTCCCCTGGTGTTGCCTTTACCCCCCCCCCCCCTCCCCCGAGTGTATCTTTAAAAAAAATAATCCTCCCCCCATTCCGGAGTCCTATACTACGCAGCGCTCAGACTTTGAATGAACTTTGGTGACCCCTACAAGTGCCCGTGCTCACAATGTGATGGAACGCGGAAGTTCATTGACCGATCACAATGGCGAACCCGAC
>NW_004797708.1:605878-610846 GCF_000002075.1 Aplysia californica | reverse complement strand
GGGCACACGGCCGGAGGAGAAGCTAAGAACAGATACAACCTTTGATTTGCTCCTTCCCAGACCTCGCAGAATGACGGAATGAAAGTTGGCGCCGAACTCTCGCAAATAGGCAAACAATCACGACCAGAGCGGAAGCCGGAAACCGTTCGGAGAAATAAAGATCGGCACTATTTCTCCGAACGTTCGGAGAAATTAAGAAATAGTCACTTCGTATTTGATAACTTTCTCAAATTAAAATTCCCAGGGCCTGGCAGTCACCCTGCTGAATCCCGAAGTCTGTGGCTTCATCTCAAAATCGGTGGATCTGTAGTTTGACCCAAAAGTCGGTGATCTACAGATTTTTTCTGTAGGGTTGGCAGGTATGCACACTAGATTACTAGATCTAGAATACTAACCGGGTGAGAATAGCCTGCCTGAAGGCTCGCCTGTACTATTCTCACCCGGTGAGAATAGGTGTAAATATTTAGATCTAAATCTAGATCTAGAATCTAGTCATAAGGGGGGTTTCAGGGCAAGGGTGTTCTCCCCTTGACAAGCGAGTACGTAATCTGTAGTCCAGGATTTAGGCCAGGGGGGTCCGCAGTGTAAATCTAAGCCCTAAGCCTAAGACCTAAGAGTAAGACAGAATGATTCTTTTAGATCTAGAATCACACTCACAAACTTGGGAATGAAGGACAGACAAGAGCATAATACATATCAGCTATCATAGTAGCATACCATATGGCTGCTCCAAACGGGTTTTGATGAAAATGGACTTGAATTCCTAACCAAGATGAACACAGTGATTCAGCTCAATGCATAGGGTCACTCATCACGAATGGACGCCATTGTAAACATGTGTACTACGTCATGCACAAAAAACAACAAACTAATGTTGCACTAAATTTATATGATTAATATACAAAGATTGCTGTTAAAATTGTAAAAATGTACCATGAACTCCATAAGATACTTAAAAATAAATAATTATCACATAAAAAAGTTTCTGTCAATCGGGGCCACAACTGTGACGTAGAACACAAGCGACGTCAGCATCAGATCCCTCAATGGTGGGGTAGAACCAACGTCTGATAAGAGGAACCCATATTTTATTTAGTTATTCTGACCAGGTTGAGTTTCTACATCATTTGAACCATGGAGCTCATAGAGCTGATGTCCCCTCATGTTGCAATGCCCGTAATCGGCGTTCTTTTCTGCGCAATAATGGTATTTGCTTTTGGTTTTCGATCGCCAGTGCAGCCTCCAAGCTTTAATTTTGAGGAACAAGAGAAACGCAACAGCAAAAGGCGTGTCAAGCAGGTAAAGGTAAGTGTAGGTCTAGTAAGTTTTTGCCGCAGTCTGTACGAGCTTCCTCAGTTATATATTAGAGGCATGTTTTTTTTCCTGCAGTTTGAAGTTGTGGGTGTAAATCTTCAATCTAATTCTAATGATGAATGTCGTCTGTTCGGCACAGTTCGGTAAGATAACTTTGGTGGACGGTGGTGGACCCAACGCTGAAGCCTGAATGAAGTATGAAGCCCGAACTACTTTTGACTTTCGAGCCTCCCTATGCAATGCCATACAATGATCCGCTCTTTTATATTGTTTTGCATTTAGAATCTAGACTCTAGATCTAGATCTAGATTAGATCTAGATTCTGTGTTGTTTTTTGGGAGGAATTCCATAACGAGCGACCACTATGAAATAGACTTCTTGTTTTATAACATTAACTTTAGATAATTGAGTGTTAACCCTAGAAGCGCTCAGCGTTTCACCGGAAGTAACCCACCAAAAATGCCCCATGGGGGTTTGGCGGGGGGGGGAAACAGCTGAGATACCCGAAATGGGTATTTTTTTACTTTCCCTCCCGTCTCACACTCAGCTACCAGTTGTCTATTTTCTACTAAATATTGATGCGCTGAACAGGAATATCAACTTCATTAGCAATGCCAATCGCCCGCTGCGCCTTGTGCCGGAAATCGGCCTCCGCGCGAGGGGTATTTTTTGGGCCGCTCGGAATCAGAAGTGACTCTCTTCTAAGTTTAGTTACGGGAAAACTCCTGGACGAAAATAAATGAAACTCGGCAACCAACCAGAGGAAAGGTGAAACTAATGACATGCCAGCGTACAATCCCGAACGATTACTAGAACCGGAGATATTGCCGTGTTTGTGCGAATTTCCTCTGCGGTTCGAAAACTAAGCAGAGCTGCGGGTTGATCGCCGACCACACAAGCGCCCCACATGTCTTCTTTATTGCTGTAAAATTTCAGATCTCTGCGTTTAGTAGATTTTCCGTACCAACTTAAAATTACCACCCATCCATTGATAAAACCCTAGATCTAGAAACTTGATAGCGCATTCCAAACGTGAGGTGCCGGCACGCAAGAGGCGCGTGATCGCTAGGCGGCATGTGATTGGCTGCCTATAACCAAATGGGTCACCGATGACTACATCGCGGGTTTTCCCGATAGCGCTTTACTGAGTTTTAGAAGGGGTGATCGCGTCGCGGTAAACACGATGTCACGCAATTCAACAAATTTCACGCAAATATCAGTCTTTAAGATCCAAAGTGATGAAGACATCGAAAAAGTGATAGCAGAACTAGATTCGGCACTAAAAATCACATGGAGATGCCAAGTTTCATTCATATGCTCCAATTCATTACTGACGTATGAACAGTTTTTCCTCAAAATACATCAAAACATGTCCCACATTTTGGCGATTTTTTCCTATATATTATTATGAAGGTCCTCCAACATTTTGCAAACAAAAATCCCAATAACTTTTTTATTTATCAATGGATTTTTAATTTTTAAAAACCATAGTTCTTAGAATTTACTCTATTTTCATTTAAGTCCATTTTTAAGCAATTTGGATGAAAGTTTAATTTTTCATTGTCATTGCTAACTTCATTTCCGTAGCAAATTAATAGTTTTGGAAATATTTGATTGTTTTTAACCGAGATAGACATGCTTTGGACCAATCGGGGGGTTCCAGGGGGCCTGCCCCACTGGGGTAAAAGAAAATCTGGGGGGTTACAGATGTTTTTACACCCATAATTTGATATTTTACAGTTAGATTTGAAATTGTCTTGAAAATAATTGATTTGCGACAGTTTTAGTGGCTTTATGTGTGATCTGCAGCAAACAGTACAGCAGTTTGACCCCTGAAACAGTGCATCTGTGTGCGGGAGTGAAAGTAAAAATTTACCCCGAAATGTATACCTGCTACTGAAAAATGACCATTTACGGCTCAAAAGATGATAAAAAGCATATAAAAGCATATATTTTCTTTAAGCTGATAGAATGAGCCATTCAAAAATGATCAGCGATCAAATAAATACAAACAAAGCCGAGAACGCGAAAGACTCAACAATTACTATTAGTACATCAGCACGGCGAAACAAGTGATAACACACCAGCGCGTAGTCGCTCAGCGGGACCGCGTCACTTTATCGATCGATATCTCGGCCAAGAGACGCTCTACGAGGTCAAGATAACTTGCAAAGTCATTGGTCACTATTTATAACTTTGGCTTGTAATTGACTACGTCATTTTCCATATAAGGAACACTGGAATTTTCCATTGAAAAGGGTCAGTGTCTATGCCTTTTATATAGGGCCTGCGCGCTTCCCGGTTGAAGTAGGTCAGCCTTATATATAGGGCGTGCGCGCTTCCCGGGTAGCCCGGCTCATGCCCTTTATGTAAGGCCTGCGTGCTTCCAGGGTTAAGGTTTGGGGTAGGGGTTAGGGCTAGGTCTCTTATTCTTATTTATTGTGGTTTTTTGGGGTGGCCGCTCATTACGGAAGTCCTTCCGGTTTTTTAAATTATTTTTGTTGCCAGAGGGGCAAGCCCCCCCACACACACACATACTCTCACACACACTGTGTTTTTAAAATGTGTTATAATGCAAGCAGCAAGTGCGCATTGATACATGACATATGTAGCCTAATAACGGGGTAACCACTATATATGGGATCGGAGGATCAGGCAGATCACCCGACTCGGGCACCTCTAAAACAAACGTATTTGTTTTCAGTTTCAGACAACCGAGTCGGGCGATCGGCCCGAGCCAACTGTAATGGGCACCCCGTATAAACACGGTGGGTCCACCATAGTCAAATCTGGCCAGGTCATCTTTTGAAATCTGTGAAGACTAGATTAGAGAAAGTCTTGAATTTAGATTCTAGATCTAGTTTTCTAGGTCAAGATAAAACTGGACTTCTAGCTGAAGTTCTGTCGTGGGGAATCCGAATCCGGTTTTGGCCCCAACGATTAACTTATATATGGAATATGTATGGGTTTTGGCTTCATCAAAATGACTTCTCGCTGCTCGTGCCAATTTGATGTTTGAATACTGTGCGCGAGAGAAAATGTCAAAGCTAAAATTGTGAAACGCCAAATATGGTTAAATAGCCTAAAGGGCATAACAGGGGGCATACCCCCCTGAAACCCCCCGTATTAATTATTATTATTTCCCGAAGCACCCCTTGTTAAAAACAAGTGAAATATTACCGCTCATGTTGTAGTTAAAAAATAGCAGCATGTTTTTTGCTCTCTTTTGGGAATAAAACATTGGGGTACACTGAGTATTTAAGTATCGACATATTTCAGTAGCCTTCTCTTGGGGCGTAAACCGGAGAATGCCCTGAACTTTGTTGTGTCCTGTGGTAGGTTATTTTTAGGTGAAGACAGATTCTCTCTCAGATTGGTTATTTAGTCCTATTTTATTTAATTAACCCTTAATATAGCAATGCCAATCGGGCTTTCCTGCGCGGCGAAAATTTGGTCCCCGTTTACGGGCGATTTTGCGGACCCGGCCGAAGCGTAGGTGAATAACTTTGTCAACCTCGGTCTGCTGTATTTCCGAACCAATCTGAATGAAACTCAGCAACCAATCAGAAAATAGGGCAAACTAATGATATGTGGACGTTGAATTTCGTACACATAAATTATCCTATACTTTTGGTGTCGGGAACACTTTCGTAT
>NW_004797708.1:592406-605101 GCF_000002075.1 Aplysia californica | reverse complement strand
CCACGTTTTAGGAGTATTTTCCTATATGTGGGTCATCCATATTTTGACGACCTTTACAGCCCCATAACTTTTTTATTTATAAACAGATTCTTAAAATTCAAGAAGCATAATTCTTAGAATTGAAAATTCTTTCTTAGGTACCAAAAAAAAAGGGCTAAAGTGAAAATTTAAATTTTCATTGGCATTGCTACTTAATATTCTGGTCCCGGATAAATGTTCGCCGAAAGCGCATTCCCGCGCGGCGTTCCCCTGCTGGTCCAGGATCAGTCCTCCTGTGTGGCTAACAACATTTCATTTCATGTGGGGTCTGCATCCTTGCGCTAAAATGTGTGTGCCTCAGTCTGTTTGTGCCTGTGTGCCCTTCTGGAAGTTTCTGCGTTGAATTGGAAACACGAAACGTTGATTGAAATAACAGAGCGTCGGTAAAGATGTTCATCCAATGAAATATATGAGCATTTTGACCTAGTAACTTAGGAACTCGAAAGGATAATATATTTAAGAAATAGGACTTTCATCTTTCAATGCAAACATCTTTTCACATTTTTCAAACGAGCTCATTTTTACACAAAACTCTTGTTTTGTGATGCAAATAATCGTACTTGATGATTTTTAAAACCATGGCCGTACCAGGAGAAATTTTGAGAGCCACTTAATGGAAAAACTATTTGACCATTTTCCCCCCTTTTTTGAACGATTATTGAAGCGGCTGTTAGCAAGTTCATAACCGGTGTGAAATCTGGAATCTCAGCGTCTGATCAGCTGGCGAGGAGATAAGGGGATTATTCTTTCGGTCAATAACACTTATTAATAGATCGCATCAATTTGCTATAAAAGATGAGGCATTTTTTTCTTTGTTCTCTTTCACTCTTGACTCCCGCATGACGCTCGTGTGACTGCTATCTGACCCCGGCGCTCCGCTGCGAAAGCTCACGGGTGACATAAGTGGGTCATCGATCGATAAGAACGTTCTTCCGGTTAACCCCGCAGGACCAGAGTTAACGTTGAAGCTGTGGTAATTGGGCTTGAATTAAACTACCCGACTTTTGAAGCGCAAATCACTCACCCGTTAGCCATATATGTGTCATGACGCTGTGGTATCAGGCGTTTGTCATTTTTGGGCAGATAGAGTTATTATGTTATATAATGTGTATATTTTATTATTTATTGGTATTATCTTTTAAAAGTTTGTTCATTTCTCTTGCTTTCAATAAAAAAAAAATTACGAAGCTAGTTTTCAATACGGGTCGAGATATTTCAGATTGAAAGAATTGGGGGGGGGGTCACCTGGTTTTAGGAGTAAAATAGCGAGAAAATGACTGCCAAAGTTTGGTGCCTTCCAAAGCTTGAAAGTCCTTGGAAATTGAACATTGATTTACGTTTTTTTGTGCCTTAATCATCATTTTTCAATAAAATCCACACTGCAGTGTTTTTCTAGATGGACATTAAAAGTGTTGAGTTGAGCCCCAAAAAATTAAAATTGGATGTAAAAATTGCCAAACTGGAAAAATAAACTTTATTTTGACGAGCGCCTGATTTCATCACGTTCCCTCAGATATGTCAGTCATGAAGAGTAAAAGTTCAGCCTGCCTCTCTAATTCGTTGCAGCATCTCTGGTTTTGATTTTCACAAGACACATTCAGTTTTTATTAAAGAATACAAGTGAAGGCAACTGCATAGCTGCCAACCGCTGCCAGTACGTTACAAACATATTTACTCATAATCAAATCAGCGAGCATCAACACATGAGTACTTCTCGTTCGGCCAGCGTTCCCGGCAGGTGCCAGGGTCACTCTGCAGTCAGTGCGCGCGTTGTGTGAGGCCATGGAAACGTGTGCTTTTGCCTTGAATTCCATGGATGTTAAGTTGATAATGAAAATAGTGCCTTTTCTTTTATAGCACACACAAGTTTTCTAAATAAGTGTCACACATAATGAATAACTCCATCTCATAGGTTAAGTCATTATGAGTGGTTACGCTCATTCAATAACCCTTCTAGAGATGCTCATTTTTGACCTGCTACTTGGGTTGAGGGTTTTTTGGGGGGGTTTGAGTTTGCACCTTTGCAACCGGTTGCTTTTTAGCTAGTGCCCATGTGTGGTCTCTATATTAGTCAATGAGTGCGGGTAAAAATTCCCAAGCTAAGATTGAGAGTCTGATGATAGCACCATCATTTTGCTTTGATCTGATTTATATGTTCATTCTATTCTGTTTTGAAAGCTAAACTTGTGCTGTTTTTGAAAAATATTTCAGCAAGGGAAAGCTCCATCCAATGGCCATGTGGTCGTGAATGAGCCTCCTGCAGAAGCTCTGCCATCTTCTAAATCTGTGAAAGGTGCTTCCTCGCCCAAAGCCAAACCTGCTGAGTCAAAGTCTGCAAACAAAAAAGATAAACAAGAGTCAAGACAAGAAAACAAGAGGGAAAGGGCTGAAAAGGTAATGCAAACCTCAAAACTTGAAATGCTTTCTGTGGAACAATCAAAAGATGAATATAAGGGGCAAACATAAAAATGTTTATCTCCTTTTTTTTGCTTGTTTTACTTATGTATGCGAACTGTCTAAGATGGCTAACCGTTATCTAGGACAGAAGGGGCCATCTTACACAGTGTAGTGTCATTATAATGTTTTTAGATAAATGCAAGGGGGGGGGGTGGAAAGTAGCTGTTTGTACAGGTGGTCATTAGAGCAGGTTCAACTGTATCTCTCTCTCTATATTTATAGTCAGCATTATTCCACAGGGGGCTTTCGTGGCCTAGAGGTTAAGGTGTTGGCCTCTCATTCAAAGGTCCCGGGTTCGATTCCGGGTAGCGACCGAAAAAGTTTCTTCTTTAAATTTGTCTCCTTTCACCTCATCTTTGGTTCATGTCTGTGGGTCGTTTGGACAAGCACAAGCACGTCGCAGTCAAACTTTAAATAATATTGTGATTTATTTATTTTTTTTAAAAGATGTTCATTCTTTCAGTAAATGTAGATTAGATGCCCATAGAATACTAGATGGGGGCTCTCGTGGCCTAGAGGTTAAGGTGTTGGCCTCTCATTCAAAGGTTCCGGGTAGCGACCAAAAAATTTTCTTCTCTAAAATTGTCTCCTTTCACATCTTTTCCTGATCTCTAACAATGTTCTGTTGTCTGCTTTCATTTCCACTTTCTGCCCCCACCCCCTCACCTCCTTTGCCCCCTCCTCTGGGCTCCTGACTCTTTCTGCAGCCTTTCTACTGCTACTCCTTGGCTCCTCCTAACTGCTGTCTTTCTGCCACACCCCTGATCTTCTGGTAGGAAAGATCTACACCTAGCCTTCTCGGACAAGGGCGAAAAATCTCGGAGGGCCCGTGTGCAAGTTGCGCATGTTAAAGATCCCTTGGTGGTCTAAAATCGACAAGAGTAGGCTTCGGCCGCCACCCGGTCAAAATTCAAAATTTCCTGCCAACTGAAAATATTAGGTGTGTCCCACACGCTCACATGACCTTATGCAGTTGCGAGCGCCGTAAAACACTTTACAAAAAACAAATTATTCCACAAGCGCCTTGGTCATTTTTTTAAAAAGAAAACTTTAAAAAGAAGATGGGCCCAAATTAAAACCAAGACCAGGGCACTCATTATTTTTTAGTTAATAACTAGGCAGGAAGTAATGAAACTATATACCATAAGATGCCATTTAAGTCTTATTAGATGGCTTTATCCAGTTACCCACATAAATTGATTTGGGCGTTTGTGGAATGGCGCTGACGATAAAAAGGTTTTTAATGTGTCTCAGAGCATTTGTTGGTCCTTTGAACATCTTTTCTTCAATTGGAAATATTTGTGCTTATAACTTTGTTCAAATATGAGATATTTCTGTTCCATCAAGACTTTGCTTATTTTTACTGTAAACTTGTTTTGATTTTGTTTCTCCCAGAAGAGGCAATTGGCAAAGGAGGAGGCCAAGAAGGAAGATGTTGCCCCATTGAGGAAGGATGCTGAAGATGATGGTATGTTACAGGATCTTTTTAGATACTTGATATTTATCTTGTAATTTTTAAGTTTATCGTCTTCTTCAACCTGTTCAGTAAAAATTTGGACATAGATATCATTAGAACCATCCTCTCACCTCACACATTTCCATGATATCAGAAAATGTACAAAAATTTCAATGAGTTCATTTATTTCCTCTCTGCTGATTTCAAATCTAGTATGACTTTGCCCTCTCTCCATGGGTGAAAGTTTTCCGGCATATGCCGGAATTCTGGCTTTTGAAAATAAGCTTTCCAACTTTTCCGGTTTGGGACAAATTGTCGACTTCATACATTTTGGAAGTAGTAGTCATTCTCCCCATCCAGTCTCTAGCTCTTTGCATTTGGTTACGTTGCTGGTCTGTCTCAGCTTGCCAGACTGGCCAAAATGAGCGTTGCAAGCCCAGAAATACCCCAGTTTGATCTATGTCGCTGTAAACACTAGGCCAACGGCCTCGATGTTATTCATCTGGCAAGACCGCTCTGTGATTTGCCCAGGTTTAGCCATATTTTGCAAATTGTGGCTGGTTTTGACATCTTTGGTTCATGTCTGTGGGTCGTTTGGACAAGCACAAGCACGTCGCAGTCAAACTTTAAATAATATTGTGATTTATTTATTTTTTTAAAAAGATGTTCATTCTTTCAGTAAATGTAGATTAGATGCCCATAGAATACTAGATGGGGGCTCTCGTGGCCTAGAGTTTAAGGTGTTGGCCTCTCATTCAAAGGTCCCGGGTTCGATTCCGGGTAGCGACCAAAAAATTTTCTTCTCTAAAATTGTCTCCTTTCACATCTTTTCCTGATCTCTAGCAATGTTCTGTTGTCTGCTTTCATTTCCACTTTCTGCCCCCACCCCCTCACCTCCTTTGCCCCCTCCTCTGGGCTCCTGACTCTTTCTGCAGCCTTTCTACTGCTACTCCTTGGCTCCTCCTAACTGCTGTCTTTCTGCCACACCCCTGATCTTCTGGTAGGAAAGATCTACACCTAGCCTTCTCGGACAAGGGCGAAAAATCTCGGAGGGCCCGTGTGCAAGTTGCGCACGTTAAAGATCCCTTGGTGGTCTAAAATCGATAAGAGTAGGCTTCCTACCAACGAAAAAGTATTAGGTGTGTCCCGCGCGCTCATATGACCTTATGCAGTTGCGAGCGCCGTAAAACCCTATACTAAACAAACAAAACAAGAATACTAGATGTAGCAAACATAATTTGAGGTCCCGAATTTTGACGTGGAGCCTATATTATTCTGTGTATTAAAACACACACAAAGACTTTACAATTCGTACCTATATAACGAGGGAAAAAATCGGCGACATCGATGGTAGATCTAATTACATGCAGACCTATAGACAGCCGCAAATTTCGTTTTTACCGATGAAGCCGTGGAGAGAGAGAGAGAAAGAGAGAGAGGGGGGAGGGGCACAGTAGGAGGCGTTAAAGCTTATGATCTCTCAATAGGCCTAAGCCGGGGGCAGTATGAGTAGTGTAGCCTGGGTGTAGGCCAAGGACGTGTTTGTTTCATTGTTTCATATGACACAGGAGTGTTCAGCGGTCATCCTAGATCTAGATCTGGCCTGCTCACTTGAGTTGCGGTGTAGTCTATTGTTGTTAGGCTACCGGACCCGTAATTTCAGAATTCCCCAATGATGGCCTGATAACTGTTTCAATTGCGGCACACAAATGATCAATATTATTCATAGTTCTGGTGTTACTTTCAAAACAAGCGTTCTCCACCTCGAAGTTCTGTTAAGTCGGGCCCGTCATCAAGACCCGTGAGTAAAACTTTTTAACTTGCGTTCTCATCACATGACATGACTTCGGCGTGCGACATGCGAGTTTTGCGTGTGTCAGGAACCGTCCGTTGACGGGGTCAACTAAAGTTCATGCACACTGGTTGAAGCGTCTTTGGAGGCTTACGGGGGGGGGGGTTTAGACACTTGGACAAGGGGTCCTTGACAGATACTTCAGAATTTAAAAATATTAATAATAAAACACACACACACAGCGCACGCCGGGGGCCTATACACGGAATATAATATATTTATGGACACCCCTGGAAAAAATTTTATTCAGCTGGCTAGTCACCTTGGTGAATTGTCGTTGATCCCGATTTTTTTCCTTGAGATCCAGATTTTTAGATTTCATAGCGCGTAGAGTGGCAGATTTGGTTTAGACATGCGATCGGAGAGTCTGCTTGTGAAGGCATGTAGCCAGTAGGGCCTTATTGCCGCCATGTGTGTCGGCGCTTTCTCTAGAGACTACGTATATGCAGCAGCTGGCCGGTACAGTTAGGTCTAGGTGAAGTTGTTGTAGAAGAGAGTGAACCATAGCAGAGCAAAAGAAACAAGACTTCTCGGTTGAGGACAAACGGCTGATCCTAGCAGAGGTGGATGAAATATCAATATTTATAAAAAAACAAACCAATCTGCAACACGTTTGAGATTCCGAACCAAAGAAAAAACACACCGGAAAATATATTGTATTGAGAATTATAGTGCTGAAACAGGGAGGAAAAGACATAAACTGATAAAGTAGAGGGCAGTGGAACAAGCAGTGTTTCGTTGGTTTGAAAAGGGGCAGGCTATAGCTATTTCTATGTCAAGCCAAGTTATTTCAGTAAAGACTGAGGACTACAGCATCAGAATTTAAAAATTAAATCGCCATCAAACCATCATGCGTGCAGGTTTTGAATCAGGGGGCATAATTCATGTAAATTTTGACCTGATTGTCCAACTTGGTTATCTTCCTTGGTGCAGCGTAGAATTTGTCTCTCGCAAAATTGGTACATAACGAAAAGATTTCTATGTCCAGCCGATTTCACCATCAACTGCAACAGCCCAACCTACAGCCCCAAACAATGTGTGCACAAGTGCCATGCACCATTGTTGAACTCTTATTTAGCAAGAATCCACAGTTGTAGTTTTAAAAAATGTTGACTGTGACAGTAACACGGCTCTTTAAAAAAAATATGTGTCTCAGTGGGGATTGTGATAAAATATACCTGGGGAAAAAATTGACATCCAGGAATAGCGCATTGCTGTTTTGCGGACCCAGAACCCGGTTGGATGGATTGTTTTCAAAGGAATGCATTGATGAAAGTACCTGTACTACATGTATCTTGATGGAATGTGTGTTTGTCTGGCGACGTTTCTCAATGCGTGTAATTTTCAGGCTTAGGCATTTTACTCATTTGGATTTCAGGTTTTTGAACCTGTCAGTGCTTTCACCCATGCGTCTCTCCAACACCCTACACCGAAAATAAAACGGAAAGAGCATCTTTGTTGGAGGACTCACACTTTTGTTATTCACAGTAATGGGAGTGCTCATGCACAATGAGTGTGTAAAATCTCTTATAGACTAATGGGAGTGCTCATGCACAATGAGTGTGTAAAATCTCGTATAGAATTTTTGCTATGCCAATTTTCAATGTTTTGGTCTTGATTTCTTATCGAATAAATTGTCTAATTTATAGGGGAGTGGACGACTATCCAGGTGACAAAGAAGGGGAAAAAGCAGAAGGCAGCCCCCAAGAAAGATGCCAGCCGTGCTGATTCTGCTGGCGAGGCTGACACTGAACCAGAGGTTGTTGCAGCCCCAGTCATCGAAGCAGCTGCTGCGGCCGCTCCTGCTGCTAGTCCAGAGGTGGAAGAGTCTGGATCTCCCGAGGCCAGCAAGACCAAGAAGAAAAAGAAGGCTGCTGCTGCGAAGGTTAGTGTGGCCTGGAGGTTAAGGTGTTCACCTCTGATTTAGTAGGTGCCGGGTTTGAATCTGGATAGCGACCGGGTCTGAATCTGGATAGCGACGGAAATTTTTCCTCTCTAAAATTGTCTCCTTTCGCCTCCTATCTTGCTCTCTAGCAATGTTCTGTCGTCTGCTTTCGTCTCCACTTTCTGCCCTTACCCCCTCACCTCCTTTACCCCCTCCTCTGGGCTCCTGACTCTTTCTTCTGCTACTCCCTGGCTTCTTTTTACTGCTGTCTTTCAGCAACACCCCTGATCTTCTGGTAGGAAAGATCTACACCTGCCTTCTCAGACGAGGGCGAAAAATCTCGAGGTCCTGTGTGCAAGTTGCGCACGTTAAAGATCCCTTGGTGGTCCAAAATCGATAAGAGAAGGCTTTGGCTGCCACCCAGGCAAAATAAAAAATTTATTTTCCAACTGTTGAAAATGTTAAATGTGTCCCACTCGCTCATATGGTCTTATGTAGTTGCGAGCGTCGTTAAACAATTTTTTTTTAAAATATTTTTTTTTTAAGGTTAGTGTAAATGAGTCTGGAGGGAAATACACCTACTTACATTATCTAGAGAGTTGTGTTACTATCTGTTCATAATGCTCAAAGCTTACTAAATTGGTTCTGAATTAATTAGGGGTAGGCTGTTTGTTGTTGTTTTTTTAAAGTTTTTGCTGTATTTGTATGTTTTTTCATAAAGTTAGCTTATTTTTTTTGGTGGTTTCAGCCTTATATTGGACTTGCTATATTAGTATCTCATTAAGGTTTATTAATAAACTCTAAAATATGTTCCATTCGTGTGAGGGCGTTTTTCTTTATTTCTTTCCTCTCTAATGTTGTTTGAAGTGAGAAATGTTACATCAGTAGAGTTTTATGCTTATAGAAGTGTTGATATGATTTCAGAACAAGGATGAACCAGCAACCCCTGTTGCAAAACCATCTGCAGAGACAAGTAGTGAAGTCACCCCGCCTGAGGTAGCTAGACATGTTTTCATGCGTCTTCATGTGACTTAACAGTAATTGAAAAGTGGTTTGTGTCCAAAGCTACATGTAACAATTTTGTGCTGGCAGTAACAGTACAGACAAAGTGCTACTAATTCAGTGATTTTTATTTCAAATTGGTTTATTGGATCGTTGGGACTTTTACCATTTGCATAACTGAAGTGGTGGTGGTTAAATTATGTATTTGTTCATCTTCACTTTTCAAATGACATAAGCATTTCTTGCCTGTTTTGATGTCGCGCCCCCCTCCCCCATCCCCCATCCTGATTAAAGACTTTGTTAGCTTTATAAATCATATTGTTTTTAATTTAATGTCATCTTTAGTAATGATGTCCCTGTTGTTGTTTTTGAGTGGGCGGTTAATGGCACAACAGGCAGGTCCTACATTTTTTCTTACCTTTGTTGTTTCTGTCTGTCTTACGGATGGTTGATGGACACTCTAGTGCGGTTTGCACCTTCTTTCCCATCAAACAGTTTTGGTCCTTATCTCTTGTCCTTTTTATTCGTATGTTACTTTCTTGTAATACCTCCTTCAGCACTTATACGACCCACTTATGTTGCACGTGTTGTAACAACACTCGAACCAAAACTGAACCTTTACCCTGCACTAAATTCTCTTGTAATTCTCATTATTATGATAAATAATGCAGTTTCCAAGGAAAACGGAGGGGCCAAGAAAAAAAAGAAGAAAAGAAAGAAGATACCAGTGGCTGCTGCCTCTTATTTTTAGCTCTTATATGATCTATTTATGTTGCAAGTGCTGTAACACTCTAACTAAAACTAAACCTGTGGGTGGTTGGCGGGTGCTCTGATGTGGTTTGCTTTTTCTTTCCTATCAAACATCTATCATCCTTATCTCCCATCCTTCTTTTTTGTGTTTGTTAATCTCTTGTAACACCTCTAATCCTCTGGCACTCATTTGACCGTATGCAGTTGCAAGCGCCGTAGAACCTCTACTAAAACTAAACTATCTAATCTTCGGCACTTATATAACCTTATTGTGTTGCAAGTGCTGTAAAACACTAACTAAAACTAAATTAAACCTACACTAAATCTTTCGTGTTGCTAACTACTATGATAAATAATGTCTTTTTTTAAGGAAACCGGAGAGGCAAAGAAAAAGAAGAACAAGAAGGAGAAGAAAGCGGTGGCTGCTGCTGCTGCTGGTGCCGCTGCAGCGTCGGCTTCGGAGGCCCTTCCTCAGGACGCAGCCCCAGCTTCAGGGAAAGTGGACAACAAGAAGGAGGCTAGCTCTGCCCCTGTCTCTCTCCCGGCACCCGTGGCTGAGCCGGATGATGGCTTTCAGGTCAAACAGAGCCCCAAGAAGAAGAAGGGAAAGGGGAAGGAGAAAGAGGCTGCCTCTGTAAGTCTTTAGAGTTAGAGATGATCTGTGTAGCTGACGCATTTCTCAGCACCTGGACCTATGGGTTTTCATTAGGGCCTTGATTTTTGTTTTGTTCTTGTTTCTATGGGATTTTCATTTAGGTTCATTATGTCTGTTGGCACAAGGGCATGTGATCATTTATGAAGTTCCACATCCTGTGATAAATTCTTTGCATGACCCATGGACACTATAAGCCTCTCTCTCTTTGTGTTTCAAATTCAACTCAAGACCACTCTTTTTGTGTGTTTTGCTCTTGCTCTGATCTCAATTGACAAGTCAATACTGTGCACCTGAAAGTGGTTAATTTTTTTAATCATATTTTACTTCCTAGGTATCTGAAGACAAAAGACAAGGAGGAAAACCTGTTTCTGCTTCTTCTAAGACAGCTGAAAAAGCTGTAGAGCCAGCAAAGAAACAAGAAGAAAAGAAAAAGAAAGTGGACGCACCCGCAGCAGGTAACAATTATATTACTGTTTTGTTTAAAGCAACTTCTCCAAGATAAAGTAAAAAATCAGTAGGTGATTTTACAAGTCCCTTTTTTGGGGGGGAGGGGGGTGAAGTGGACTTAAAAAGCAGGAGTTCTGTAAGTTGTTGCTGTATTCATTAAGGGCATGTAGTGCAAGTGAATAATACAGTAGAACATGACTATAGTGGGACCTCACCGGAATCCCCGTTTTTTCCCCTATGTAAACTCAATTACCTATGCTTGGGTATAGCGGGGCAAGGAAAGGCCAGAACTTGGATACAGCGGGAGAGATCGAGTGACCTCTAGCTGGGGGTGGGGGGCTGTATGCGGGCTCCAAACAGGCAGTCAGCGGTGCGGTGTTGTGATTGGCTAGTCCAGTGATGAGTGAGGTGCGGTGCCTAGAGACAGGTTTTGCAGGGAGAGATGATGCAGAGAGATGCATTACCTGAACCACTCCAAAAGTGATGTAGATCTATACAGTAGAATATGACTGTAGCAGGACCCTCACTGTAGCGGGACCTTACCGGAATCCCTATGCAAACTCAATTACCTGTGCTTGGGTTTGAATTTTGTGCCATAGCTAGGCTAGGCCAATAAGTAAAAGAAGAGGAGAGCATGTAGTGTGTGATTCCTGATTCTTTGAAAAGCGGTCGTTGATGCTCAGGCATGCGTGTGCATCCACTGCACCAGTTATGCTGTAGGCCTACCCGTACGATAGACAGCACAAGCAACAAACTGAGAAAAAGATGGCTTCCAACAAAGACTAAAGGAATTGCATGTCACTCGAATTAAAGGCCGAGATAATCAGCAAAGTTGACTATAAAAGGAAGGCTAATATAAAGCGCAGATTTTTTTGATATGGAAGGGATGTAATCATGGAGATATTTAGGAATTTTTTGGTAATTTCCCCTTTGCATTCCTAAAGCGGGAACTGGCCTACAGAGGGATTTTTCTTCTGGAACCAAAAGTCTCGCCATAGCCATGTTCTACTGTATCTGGAGTTGTAGCATTAGATTTTGATTTTTTTAAGATACCAAGCAGAGAGGTTTGGTTTAATAGTGTTTGAAGTTTAAATCTGATGTGCTCTGCTCCTTCTTTCCTATCAAACATTTGTCTTCCTGATCTCTCCTTTTTCATGTTTGTTACTCTCTTGCAACACTTCTAATCTTCAGCACTTTTATGATCTTACTGTGTTGCAAGTGCCATAAAACTCTTATAAAAAAAAAAAGTATTTATCAAAAGAGTGTGTTGGCTTGTGTCCTTCCTTTGTAACCTTGTCATTGTTGCAGGTGCTGTAAAACTCTCACTAAAACTTTGAAAACACACCCTCGGGGCGGTGCTACTGACTGAAGTGTCTTCATTCCCAAAAGGAGGGACATTAACATCTTGAGTTCTCATGCACAGTAGAATTGTAAATGGGCTGATTCATCAATGTCATGCTCATAACTGTGCCTGAACTGCAACAGGGAACTGCTGCTTTTTCTGTCCTAATCCTTACTATCGTCATTTTCCTCTACTTCCTTTGTATGTTTGTCACACTCTTGTGACCCGCTATCTCTGGGGTGCCTTGATAGTGGAAGCAGACTTTGTGCTGTTGAAGCTAGAGAGGTGAGCAGAGTAAGTCTGATTCCCTGTAAGGACTTCTCTGCTGACATCCACCCCTTGGCGCTCATATAACCGTATGCTGTTGCGAGCACCGTAAAACCTTACTATAAAAAAAATAATTTTTTAAACTAAAAAAACTAACCTTGTCGTATTGTCTTTCAGCTCCCAAGGCTGCACCTGTTGTGAGTGTTGAGCCGACCCCTGCACCAGCTGCTGCTGTTACCAAAGCACCGGCTGCTGCTGTTAGCAAAGCACCGGCTGCTGCCGGAGGAGAGCCTGCAGCCAGCGTCAGTTTTGATGAAATTGGAGGTGGGTCTCTTCCCGCTTTCAAATGTTTTACTTTATTGGGTGTTCTGTCTTGATGTTGGGAAACATAGTCTGTGGTAGTATTAGCGGGTTAACCATTAGAATGAAGGGATGCATTTGATGAGAAAAGCGGTACTCACAAAATTTTGTCAATATTTTCAAAAGCAGTATGAGACCATAGGGTTGTTTTGGGGTTTGGGGTTTTTTTGTGGGGAGGGGGGG
>NW_004797708.1:558264-592126 GCF_000002075.1 Aplysia californica | reverse complement strand
ATAGGTGCTTAAACACAATCAACAAATGATACTCAAATATATTTTCATTTTAAGAAGAAGGCTGGGAAAGTGAGATTGAGTAAGTTTCCTTCTTTTTTAGCTAATTACTGTCATCGTCAACTACAAAAATGTATATATTGTCGCTGCAGGATTCTAAATAGCTTTCTCCGAAAATGCGGTTTTTGTTGACATCACACAACTCATGCTATAAACAACTTTCAGCAAGATTAACGTATCCGAATAGTCGCCACAACTTCGGACTCTTGACTGCTGAAATGTGTGTAATAGCTTTACCGTTTAGTTTTTTCAACCTCCTGTAAAATTTATAGAAACCTAGTTAACCATTTAGAACCCTGTAGCGACAATATATATGGTCGCTATTAAGCACATGGAGGCTATCCCGAAAAATGGTGTTTTGAGAAAACTGAAGATAAAGTTTTTGCCCCTTGTTCATTTTTTTTTTAAAGACAAGGGAAGTTTTCTCTATAACCAAACAAATATACACACCAATTACAACAAACTTCTCCTGTAGGTAGGGCAATGCCTACTTTTGGTGTAGGTCAAGATTTCTGGAAACCCCCGAAATCTAGGTTAGCCCGTTTGTCCTTAAAAGCGACCATATAACACGAGTGTTATTTTTGTATGATATTCACTTCTGCCCGAGTAGCACCATACATTCATTTTAATGGAAGTTGGAAGTTAATCTCAGGCTCTATGTGGAGGGGGGGGCTGCTTTTTCAACAATCGCTATTTATCTAGGAGACTCCTTTATTTATTTTTTTCTTAAACTCTTTATTTTGCGTAGTTCTATATTTGTTTGGCAGGTCTGTACTAAAGCACATCATAGTTTGTGAAATGGAACTTTGTGTATTTCAGATTCATGGATAGAAGCAGCACCAAAGAGCAAGAAAAAGAAGCCAAGGAGAGACAATTAGTCATCTTCTCTGCAACCCTTTAAATTGTTGTGCATCTGAAGCAGCATTCCTAACAGTTTCCTCAAGCATCTCTCTTTCATTGTAAACCTTGAACCATGTGATAGCTGAAACGAAAACAGCGTAATATCTCATGAGCTTTCAGAATCTATCGGTCAACCCAATGTTTGTCTTCATTATACATACTTATGGTCAATATTCTATTTCTGAAATTCAATGTAACAGATGAGCCAGCAAAGCAGGTTCAGATATCTCAGCTTCTCAGCCAATCTGTCACGAAAGTATATAAATAGTTTTGACTAGGTTCAATTTCATCGGATGTATTTTCATATTGACGCAAGAATATCTCAGGGCCTTATGGTTAAAAGCACAGACTATATCTTTATTGGTAGTTAACCTTGATTTAACTTTTTCGTATAGGCTTGATATCAACGGAAGGGAAGTCATTTCAATTCATTTTGTCTTGATTCTTTTACTTATTGATCAAGAATACAAATTTTAATAAGGTGTTTTTTGAACAAACTGAAAATTTCTCAACTTATTATAACTTTTTTAAGGGTGCATTTTTAAGTGCATATGTCCTTTCCGCTATGATAGTTTTGTTGATTGTTTTTCCGCTTTCCCGAGCATTAAGATCAGCTGTGAGAATCTTGATGTAGGTACAAAGGTTTCATTTGCCGCTGTGGAGAATGTACGCTCAGTGTTTTAAGAAGGGTACGAAAGAGAAGGTTTCCCTTGCATGCTTCATTGTAAACCAAAATGTGTGTGATCAGAGCGCTGCTGTGCAGGGTGTTCTCTAGTCAACTAATGCACAGGATCTACACAATGTTGACAAACTGTGTCATATATATGTATGCAAGCATGCTGTTTGACTATGTTTTAACCCCCCAAAAATTGTTTAGAAAACTGATGAATTGGGTTGAGTGTGGGGTAAAATTAATGCATTTATTTCTCATATCCTCTCAGGTGTCTTGAAGTATGCTGTTTGGTTTTCATTGTGAATCGCTGATTTAAAGTTTCTTTTCGTTGCAAAGGTACAAACATGTACTTGTGTTGTGAGAGGTTTTGGTCTCCCTCTCCGATTGAAGAGTTTATGTTTGAACTTTTGAGGCAAAGCAGAATGTAGGTTCAACACCATGATTCTTATAAAATCCTTTTTCAGACAAATTTACATGAGCAGTACTCGATTTTTTGAGAATTTATTTATCTTTGAAAAGGCAACATATATGAGGACTCACTGTCAGGGATAGTTAGTTATCATTGATTACTGGCCTGTTCTGTCAGAAAGACTATTTATGGCTGAAGATCATTTTTGCTAAGGCCTTTCAACATTTTGTGTTTGTAACAAAACACTGGGACACAGTTTTCATTTCGCCGTCAGTTTTTGTCCTTACATTTTTACCCCTGTTTGAATTTGTTCTTTGATTCTCACTATTGGTCACTGAGTGGATCCAGGTTTTATTTTGTAAATGAAAGAGGTCTAAAATATAAGGAAAAACAATGATAGTACATAACAAGATGGGCCACTTCTCTCTTTGAGCCAATTAAAAAAGTGTCCTCAAAATTTGGTTGCGCCCTCTTCACAAAAACGCACTCTTTGCGAACAGAGTTACCCTACTTGAGTTTTTAAAAATCAAAGTGAAACTAGCAAGTTTTGGGATAAATTTCGGAAGAACGCTTTTTTAAAATGGTTACGCTGACAAAAAACCTCTTCCATTAGGAAAGGGTGATGGTTTTCTTTGTTTAATTTGACTTTAGAGTGAAAGGCGAGAGGTCATTAAAATTTTAAAAAACTAAAACTCCGCACTGAACGTACCCGAACTGCTGATGAACAGCAGTCGATCTGCGCACGCAAGGAGGTGCTATTCCTATTCTTTTTCTGGAAAAACGAAAGAGAGCTTCAAAACAGACTGCAGCGCCATCTGAAGCAAAGAGCATACTTCCTGCGGACACTTTTTTGGCTGAGTGGCCCATCTTGTTATGTACTATCATTGGGAAAAACGTTTCAAACTAGGAGTACTGGGACACTACTTTCTACAAAAAGTTTTCAGACAGAACCTAATCTTTGACTCTATTCGAGTTTACTCTTTTTAGTGAGGTCATTGTTCCAGTCAAGACTGGGTAAAAAGTTACTGTGGGAGGGAACCAAGTTCCTGTTGTCAGATTTTCTCTCAAACTATGCTTTTTTCTTTCTTTTTTTCTTCTGTATTTTCAACCTTTTCTTTCTTTCCCTCTTTTAATGTAATGATGCCCTACATTTCCAGATTGAGATGTCAACTTAATAGTGGCCTTATGATGAAAGTTAGGAGAAACCAAATGACCATAGTATCTGTGGATTATAATTATTTTTGTTCACAGTTGGATACTGTGTGTGGTTTGGTTCTTTTAAAGAATTCTTGTGAAAGGAAGTATATAGTCTTTTTTCTTCTGCTTTTCTGCATTTCTCACCAGCTGTTGCTCATATTTTATTTTTGTTCAGATGTTTTGTCAATGTGATCATAGCCTGCAAATGTTTTTTTTTGCTTGCTCCTTCGCAAATTATGTGGATTAGTGTGGCAGTGCAGCTAGGGAGGGAATGTCCCTTTGTCTTTTTGTCTCGCCAAGTGGTGTCTATGTGTGTCCTGTAGGGAGGATTTGGGTGTGTGATTTTGTGTCAGCTGAGTTTGGAAGTAGTTTCCAGTAGCTAGCGAGTAAATGAATATTTGAATCCTAGCCCATTTTTCTGCTCTTGTTCCCCCCTCCTTCGAGTCATGATTTTGTCCTGTTTCATTTGTGTATGTGACTGAACTATGCGTTAATATGAAATTTAGTTGTACGAGCTTGATGCACCAATTGAACAGTGTCTCAAATGCACAAATTTATGCTTATATCATTGATGTTTCACCGTAGACAACAGTATTTGTTCTCTGTTAAATTTTATGTATTGATGAGATGTGTTTGTTTTAAGGGGGGGGGGGGTTGTTAATAGATATAGTTTTGAAGTCTAAACTCTTCTGCACAGTTTTAGTTTAAGACTTTTCATCCATATGTGTACATCGAGTGAGGACCTAAAGCTAAATTTTTTTTTAAGTTAAGCGGCATTCATAATAAAAAAAATTTTCCCATTGCATGGATGGAAAGTACAACTTTTGTCTTAGGTGTCAACAAATAAGATATGATGCAGTGGTTTTGTTAAGAAAGGTTTAGATTAATGCCTGGAATTTTCTTTAACAACCATTTGAAGCTGCACAATGCAGTGTTTCAGATGTAATTGTGAGGGTATGCTTTTGAGCTGAGTGACAAAAGCCATTGGTTTGTAGATAACGTTTGTATCATGCAGCAATAACAAAATGTTCCTAGATACTACCTTCCTATGACTTACACTGAAAAGTTGTAATTGTATGGTTTCATATAATGCGTTTGAAGAAAAATATAAAATGGTAGATGTAAAACTTCTCATAGTTGTATCACTTTCCCTTTGGCCGTTCAGTTGATTTTTTTTACGAAAGCTGACAGGGATACAGCGATAGTCTTTTTATTAAAAGTTTTACTAGTAGTGGCTTATTTTTTTAATTTTAAAAAATGTTGGGGGGGGTAATTTGATGATTTTATTGGGGGGAGTGGGGACTCACTGAGCCCTGGTCAGTACGGAGATGCGGGGGTTACTGTATACTAGCCGTTTTCACGCTTTTTCAAAACATTCTCATGAATGTAAATACTAAGCTATTGGCTTGATTTTTTGGCTAGGATGATGATACATTTCTCCTGTTTGTAATACTTTTGATTTTATCAAGTTATCTGTAAAGCTATTTTTGTTCCCGTAGACTTTTAAAATACCCTACTATTTTCATTTTTGAAAAATATTTCTTCTCACTGGATTTGACAGTACATAGCTGTGTATTTTGGAAATCATCTTCATTTCTGGTCAAAAAAATGTTTCTACTTAACCTTGAAATTAAAATTTATAGCGTTACTAGATTGTCGTCTTAACAGAAATAAAAGTAAAATCCTGATATAGACTATTTTCTAGGCCAGGGCTCAGTGAGTTAAGCTGTTTGTGGGTGAAGGACATATTATCACAGTTCAATACACGTAATTCATTTTTCGCCCACCATTAATTTTACATTGCTACTTTATTCCTCACCATTTTCCATATTGTCGTATATCCTTTATGGGAAGATGTGTTGTCGATGCCTTCTTTTGGAGGATTCACTTATTGTCTCAAAGTTTGATTTCTGAAGGTGGTTGACTTTCAAAGTTTGTAAAAAAAAAATACTTGAGCAGATGGTTATGTTGATTGTGTTCCCTTTAATATAAGGTGTGGAGAGAGTATTTGAGGTGTTATAGTTTCTGTTAACACAGGGTGCTGTTCCTAGATGAAGTGTGTGGCTTCTACATTGTTGATAGTCTGTGTGGGTGGTTGGCGGGTGCACTGGTGTGATTTGCTTCTTCTTTCCTATCAAATATCTATCGTCTTTATCTCCCCTCCATCTTTTTTGTGTTTGTTACTCTCTTGTAACACCTCTAATCTTCGGCACTTGTATGACTTTATTGTGTTGTGAGTGCCGTAAAACGCTTACTAAAACAAACAAGAACCTGTTACCATGACCCCTTTACTCAGTGTTTAAAGTGAGGTCGTCCTCAACGCATCGCCGAATAGAACATGCACTGCTTGATGTATCAGTGTGTTGTTTATGATGAGTCCTGGCTACTATCTGTCTTATGTATTGTCCTTTTTGTAGGGTGGAGAGGGGGACTGGTACTGCTTTAGAGTATTTGGTAATTGCATTAGTGCATCCTTCGAATGCCAAATAAACCCTCCACCTTCCTTTCTGAGTGACTGAGAAGATTTTCATATATCATTTTTTTTAGAGTTTTGGATTTAGTTTTTTGCATTGATAAAATGTTCACTGGATTGCGATAAGAATATGTACATACAATTGTATCTTTTGTTCGTATTACATCAAATTTAGTGGAGGTTTTTATTGTTTATGCAATAACTTGGTTGCAGAAAGCGACCAATAGAGTTGACTATGACCAATGTATGTTAGCTTGAATGAAGCAGCAAAGAGTTATTGTGAGAGGATTTTTGGATTTTAGGTGATTTATAAATTCAATGTTTATGAAATGCATATCTTTGTTTTCTGGTTCAGACATTTCTCAGCACATGTGTGTCTTCCATGTGTGAACAGTTCCATATCTTAGATTTATAAAGTGTTCACATGTTGGAATTAGGCTTCAAAAATGTAATTCAATTTGGTGAAAACTTTCATGTACGTTATTACTCACATTGAATGCCATCAAGAGGTACCAATGGAACTAGTCTTCCCTTTCTACTTGGGTCCCCCCAGAGGCCAATTTCTGTGTTTGTAACTACATCAGCTTGCATGCACAAGCAATTACCATAACTAGCTGTCAAAATTTGAAAGAAACACTGTTTCTGTAGTTGCTTTAGGTGGGAAAGAAAGTGTTTTCGGAGAGAATCTTGAGACATTTGAAAGAAAATGTGTTTTAGAATGTTAAGTAGGAGACAATGTTGCTCCTGGATTTCCACTTTCGTTTTAGCTTGGAGGGCATGCTGTTATATTCATGACATTCTGTTGTTGTTGGCTTTTTTTTTTAAACTGATTATTAGTGGGCTGTGCCATAATCTGTTTTGCTGTCCAACATTCTCATTCTAGCGTGAATACCAGTGGTCATGACCAAAAATTCCTGCAGCTGTAGCTTTGTGTGCAAATTTAGATAGTTTTATCTAGAGAAGAATTGTGCATAACTAAGTCAGTGTAAAACTTAGGTCCTGCCCATTGTGTCAGTGTCCATACTTTTTAATGAAAAATGAAATTCAGTATATGTAAGAGGTAGCTATATTTTTACTATATTTTTCCATGGATGGTCCACATTTGAAGTGTAGGGATTATTTGTGTTCCAGATTTAATGTGAGGATTACCTTAGTCAACTAAGCTGACTGACCTTGCCCATTGTCCTCATGACATTGTTCTACCATTGTCCACAGGCAGGTTTGGGTTTGTTTTGGAGGGTTTTTTTCTTCAGTATATTACGTGTGATGCTTACACTGTGATGTCTCTAAAAAGAAAATCTATCAGATTGTCCGTTGACATGTTGGTGTAAACAGATGTGAGCATGATGTATGTCAATGACTGGCTAACGTAAGTGCAGCTTGTAAGACAAGTTCCTGTTGACTGAAACGGTAAAACTGTGTGTGTGTGTGATATGGTGAGTAGTAGCAGTGTTGGATAGGGAAGGAGAGATTGATGCTTGAAGTTGAAGGATTTTCTTTTCAGTAATGGTGGTATTGGATTCTTATCCCTGTGAACTTGTTTTGCAAGCGCTATAATCTACAGTGGGTATATTGATTCCTCCTTTTTTTTTTCCTGGAAAAGAGTTTATTTTTAAAAGTACACTGTCATTACTAATGATCTGTTGTGTAGTGTTTTTAAAGTAGTCCACTTTGGGATAAGGGGCAAATGATTGACAGAGAGAGCTGTTTGCGGTTTGGGAAAGATTCAGTATTTTGCTTGTTCTGATGCTCCCACCTCCCACCTCTCTTGTTGTGTTGTAGTTCGGCCTACTGGTGCTGAGACTGGCCGAAGCTGTGGCAGTCATAATGTACACGTATCATGGTACTGTGTACTGCACTGTGTACTGTATCTTTTCAGCATTTACATGTTTATTCCATGTTGATTTCTTGATTGTCGTCCTGATGTGGTTTGTCTAAATCTAAATCTCTGGTCCTTGACTACATGAGATCATTGAAGAGGAGGGATGAGGAAAACTACCAGGGAAGTGTGTGGATAGAAACTTTGTGTGGTGAATCTTTCCAACAATACTTAAAAGCCCTTACACGTGATTGTATTGCTACAGTTTTGCACAATAAGTATTACAGTTGTTGTTTTATTTTTTCCTTTTAATGTTTGGAGCCTTGCGACAAAAGCCAAAATTTGTTGAGAACTGAAACTGAAAGAATATATAAGAAAATTTACAGGTTGGGTTGTATTTTTGTTAACCTCATTCTATCTTCTATGTTTCTTCCTGGTAAATCTTCCAGTGGTTTATATTTGTGTTTTGATATTGGCTTATGGTCTCTTTAAATACTGTACTGTAGGGGTGTTGAAGGGGTGGCACCTCTGAATTTTAACGTCCTCATCTCCATAAGGACTGAACCAAGCGGGTGGGAAGCTTTGAAAACTCCCCCAAACAACCTCAAGAACATCTTGGGGGAGGAAGGTGGGGGGTGTTGTTGTATCCATGTCTGCCACTTTGTAGTTGACTTAGGTACCTACTGAGCTATCGGTGTACCCATTGGTGGGACCTAGGACGGACGCTCTGTGGAATATCTCTGTACGTAGTCGAAAGTGTGATGGGCAAGATACCAGTACCAGATGCTCTGTGCTCCCTTGTGTGTTGTGATAATTCTGTTACGAACTCTCACCAAACCCTTTGGTTTGATCTCCTTATTAATCTTAGGGCAGAAAGTTATTTATCGAAAAGACTGATTGTTCTTTATTGTAGGTCTGATCTCAGTTTACTGTTGGAACTACATTGCTCAGAAGTCTGGCTGTTTTTATATACCAGGCGGATGAAAATTCAGAATCTATTTTAGCACTCTAGTCTTTATAAAGATTTGTGTACCTGCTGTCAGGATTTTTTGGGCATTGGACTAAAGATTTTGTATGTTGTCTACTGAAAAGGAAAGGGTCACAATGCCTGTCTCCTCTTTTTGTGTACTGGATTTACAAGCAGTAACGTGTACAGTGTGGCCTTTGTGTTTGAGGTTCAGCGGGGGATCATGTGTAGCTCAAGAGTCATGATTTCTGTTGGGAAGTACATTAATAGGAGGGGGTGGAGAAAGCGTAAGTTTTGTTCACTATGAAAGAAAATGGAGGCACTGCTTTGTTTTAGTTGGCTTTTTTTTTCTTCTTTTTTTTTTTTTTTGAGTGTTTTTTTGGAAGAGGGGGGGGAGAGGGGGATTCAGTCTGAACAATTGAGTTCATCTGGTTTGTAGCCGAACGGCTGAGGCTATCATCTCTCTGAAGTCATTGTAGTGCCTGGGACTTGTTCTTTCTTCCACTACCTGTGTGCCAGACTGTGTAGTTTTTGTGTGTGGGTCAGTGTCTGAGAACGGGTGTCCCCGAGTTTGCCACCTTGTTCAGCAGAGCTTTGACCAGCCTGTGGGGAGGTCTCCAGCTGGGAACTTGCTCCCCGTCTGTACTGTAAAACATTACCCTGAACCTAGTGTTCCTCTCCTCTCTTCCGTCCTTGGAAATGGAGGACCCACTGTCATAGCTACTCAGTTCCAACTGACAGGGTATGTTGTATTTTTTTCTATGTACCTCTACAGAGTTGAGGAAAGTTGACATATTATAAGCCAAACTGTTGCCACGAATTGTTTGTTAGATGATGAGAAAGACCATTTGACCTTTGTGTATCAGAACACTAATCGCCTTAATGTCCTTTGTCTTCATGATGGGACCATTTTTGTTTAGACAAGGAAATAATTAGCCAAGGATTGACATGATCATTTTATTTTTTTGTTGAGTGTTGCCTGCTTCCTGTGCTAGACCTTGTCACTGGAGACTGCCCGTGAACCCCCATCAAATGTGTTCGATCCTTGTCTCTGTATGTAAATCAAATATGAGGGATGGTTTTATTATTTCATATCTTGTTCATGTCAGTCTTTCGACAAGATTTACTTCCCATGACTACTTACGGTATTATGTATGCGTGTGTGCCTTTCAATGAAATTAAGGTATCTGTTTCTGTCTTAAGTGGTCTGAAGGTTTTCTTTTTTTCATTGTATACATGTACTTTAAAATTCTGTTCAACTCTGCTCTCTTGAATTGTTGTAATTGCTGAGTCTTCTGTGGTTTTTAGCTTGGGTTCCAACTTCTATTATATTCTGATGAAAAAGACTGATATCTATTTTCACTCTTAGTGACCGTTATCTATGTCATCACATTTAATACTCTGAGGCATCAAGACTATTTCATGCCTGAAAGAAAGTGATGTACCACACTCACATCACTTGAAAGTGATATTACTATCCTGAATTGTTGTGATAAAACGTGAAGGGAGCTTATGCTGTGTAGTTTTGCTAGTGGTTAGTGTGAGACCTTACATATTCCACCGTATATTCTTCTTTTGAAATTGAAATCACAAAGCTATGCAATTAGGATTCTTGCTTTTTTGGCCAGTCAATTTGTCTGTTTTTTTGTTGTTTTTTTTAAATAGAGGATCATTGTCAATGCTACTTTGGGGGGAGGGGGTTATACTGTCTGAAACAGAATGACTTTGACACAAGCTTGTAGAGGAGAGGCACTTTCTTTATGCCTGGTAAACAGGAATCACCCGTTTGAGGTATTTCAGCTGTGAGGGAGAAGTGATTCAAGTATGCGGATATATTTTTAATGATTTGGAACACAGTTTTGGGCATGAATTTGTCCCATAACTGTGGTAAGTTTTAATTCAAGTGTGCCAAAATGTTTTAAATGATTAAAAGCACGGTCCTAGGCATGAAATTGTCCCGTAAATGTGGTAGTTTTAATGTTGCCTTGGCTGTGGTGACTACTGTGCCTTCTTGTGAAGAATGAGCACTGGAGAGGCATGAAATAAATTAACTGAGAGCCCTCACGCTTTGCAGTGTGGGGATATAATGTCCAATGTACTTCCATCCTCACTGAATGAAATTAACTTAATTAAGGAATGAAAACAGAAATCCATTATATTGGTCAAATGGGTGAAGGTATGTTCTTCCCTTTTACCCTTTGAGATGGTGTGAGCTTTTTGTTTTAAATTTGGGCTGCATGTTCAGTAAAGTAAAGAGAAAAAGTGATATATATATATATAATATGTTTACCATATATATCTTTCAGAAGCGGCCGAGTTTCAGTTCTTGGTTGTCTGTGAAATCAGAGGGGAGAGAGTGGTCTTTTCTCTTTTGAAGATAATGGTCTTTGATTTTGTATGGCTGTCTGATGGTGCATTTTTCTGGTGACAAATTTCTGATGAAAGCACAGAAGAGCATTCAGTCAAAAGAAATGAATTGAGTGTAGGTGCATGATGTGTAGAAGTAGCTGAGATAGGAACTGTCCTGTGAGCAGGAATAAAATTTGATCGTATTGTTGTTCTTTGCATAAAGTTTACTGGCGCGCGCCCCCTCCCCCCTCTTTTTAGAAAAATGTGAAAATGTTTCCCTTGTAGTCTAGCGTTCCTGGTGAAGGCTTGTGTTGTAATTTGGTGCAGGGTTGTTTTTTGTGTTTTTGTTGGGTTTTTTTTTCCTTTTCATGTCAAGCAGTTTTTATACATCCCATTTCATTAAGGATAAATATGTTTTAAGACTGGAGCGTGTGGCGAGTGCTGGTGAAGAAGAAGAGGCAATACTACTAATGAAAAACTGACTTGCTCACCGTGGACATGACTTTTGTTTGAAAAAAACTGTACATGCAATGTATTGTGTCATCCCTTCCTCCATGTTGTGATTGTGCAATGCAAATTTTCGCAGTACTGCCATACTGGGAAAATCTTAATGTAAAAGTATATATGCCTAATGATGTATCTTACGAAGAAAAGTAAAAGTGTTTATTTTATGAAACATTTTTGTCTGTAGATATAAAATAAAATGTACTGCAAAACCAGATTTTTTTTCATGTTGAATTTGTTTCTTTTTAATTATTTTTTTTTTCGGCGCTCGCCACTGGATATGGTCAAATGAGTGCACGGGACCCATTAAACATTTTTCAGTTGGTAGGAAATTTTGAATTTTGCCCGGGTGACGGCCAAAGCCTACTCTTATCAATTTTAGACCACCAAGGGATCCTTAACGTGCGCAACTGGCACACTGGACCTCCGAGAAGGCTGGGTGTAGATCTTTCCTACCAGAAGACCAGGGGTGTGGCTCAAAGACAGCAGTAAGAAGCCAAGGCGTAGCAGTAGATAGGCTGCAGAAAGAGTCATGATCCCAGAGGAGTGGGCAAAGGAGGTGAGGGGGTGGGGGCAGAAAGTGGAGACGAAAGCAGGCGACAGAACATTGCTGGAGTGCAGGAAAGGAGGTGGAAGGAGACAAGTTTAAAAGAGAAAATTTTTCGGTCGCTACCCAGATTTGAACCCGGGACCTTTGAATGAGAGGCGAACACCTCAACCTCTAGGCCACGAAAGCCCCCTTTGTTTCTTTATAAGCAGTGCCAGCGCATACGGTAGTCCTGTCTGTTCCATTACTCTGTGTGTGATTGTTTTATTTTGTGCAGAAGGATGGAAGGCGTCCCTGGTAGGTCCTTTTTTTCCCTCTGTTTAATGTCTGTCTTGCCTTGTGGGTGGTTGGCAGGTGCTCTTGTGTGGTGTGCTCCTTCTTTCCTATCAAACATCTATCATCCCCCCCGGGGCAGTACCACTGACTGAAGTGTCTTTAAGCCATTCCCAAAGGGGGGACATTTCTCGTTCAAGCATAGTAGAATTGTAAATGGGCTGACTCATGTCGCGCTCATAACTGTGCCTGATCTACAACAGGAAACTGCTGCTTTTTCTTTCCTGATCCTTACCATTGTCATTTTCCTCTACTTCTTTCGTATGTTTGTCACTCCTGTGACCTGCTATTTTGGGGTGCCTTGATAGTCGAAGCAGACCTTGTGCTGTTGAAGCTAGAGAGGTGAGCAGTCTTAAGTCTGATTCCCTGTAAAGACTTCTCTGTTGACACCAACCCATTGACGCTCATATGACCTTATGCAGTTGTGAGCGCCGTAAAACTCTCTACTATAAAAAAAAAACACCAAAAAAATCTAACATCCCGATCTCTCCTTTTTTAATGTTTGTTACTCTCTTGTAACACCTATCTTCGGCACTTATATGACCTTGTGTTACAAGTGTCATAAAACTCGTACATGTACTAAAACTAAAAATATTATTTTCTGCAGAAGGATGGAGGATGCCCCCGGTAGGTCCTACTTCTTTTTTTCCCTCTCTGTTTAAAATATCTGTCTTGCCTTTTCCCCAACAGCAAGTGGTCGTTATTGCGTCTGTATGCTTCTTCTTACTCAAGCTACACTGCTGGGACACAGTATCTCACCCACCCTCAGCTGACCTCTGCACAAAGGCAGGGTCGACGTAGCCCGTTCCCTAAATTATGTAAACTGTGTTCAAGTGTTGATAATGACATAAAACATATTTACAATAACCACTGCTGAAGTTACCCAACAGAAAGAAATGGAAAAAGCACCAAGACTACCAAAGCACAGTAAAATAAAAATAAATTACCAAGATAGTGAGATCAATACAGCATGACCAAAAGAAAATCTTTAGGTTGAGCAAGAGAAGCACACTCAAATTAATGAGGGACAAATTTGAGCAGGAATAAAAGTAGGATTGACCCGAAAAACAAGGAGAGTAGAAGAAAAGAAGTAAGACCCAAGCAGCTGTGCTTTTCAACCACCCGTTCCAGAAAATTCAAAAACAAACCAACCCCATCATATCGCCCATATCAGATAACATGTACTCAACAAAGAAAAAAAATCTTTCAGTTCAAGGCAAATCCATTTTTATTGCTGTCTCATTTACAACCAAGCTATCCAAACACATTCAACAAGAAATGGCAAGTCCATACAAATGTACAAGTCTCTCATCAGCACGCAGGTTCAAGTTAGAAGCAACAGTTGTACTATGAGCGCTATTCTCATTTGGCACAAAGAAAGAAGGTGAGAAATGAAAGTGATGGGGAAATGACGGACAGATGATGCGGGGGGGGGGTGGATGGGATGAGACATGATGAGCTAAAGAACCACAAGCACAGAGGAGATCAACCAACCAATCATTTACAATGGTCTGGCTTGTTTGCAATCCTTTTTTCTTTAGGGGGGGGGGGGGGGGTGTTTATAAACTTTTCACCATAGCATACTAAGCTTTCACCAATCACCAAGTGAGTGTGCCTCCAATAAAACAATTGCTCATAAATATATATTTTACTTCCACCATCATTTACAACATTTCCTGACAATATTATTTTCCCCGCCCAGTATATTTTCAGCAATATTTTCAGAAAATACATTCACATGGAAGGACTTTCATAAATCAGGGTGACTGCCAAACTAGACTCAACATTTCTCAAAGGTGTTATATGTTCAAACACACACGCTTAAAAAGTTAATAAAAGCAGGTTTCACACAACTCCGTTTTCCCTGTGATAATGAGGACTGACCTAACAGTACGATGATTATATCAATCACACTACTGTTGCTTGAACAAAAGTTTGCAGCCTCCCTCAACTACAGTCTCCTCTACATCTTTTTAAATAATAAAAAAAAACAACCCACTCCAGTACTACAAGGTACCACAACTGAAATTTCAAAGTCCTCTGATTTCATAGTTAACTGCACTACCTTATAGAATTTATCATTCTGAGCATTTTGATACTAAATTTATACATATAGCTTCATTTTCAACAAAGTTATGAACGTCTGAAGTTGCAGAAAAATGTTAGTTTTTTATATTGCGAAATGTCTACATTTTGAGATGTCACAACATTCTTAAATTTGAATTGACATTCACAAAAACTTGTAAACACACACCTATGCACATAGAGAACAAGCTCAATTTTTTTCAGGGCTATTAAATAACCAGAAGATGGAAATTTATTGACGTAAACATGGCTTTTTGACCAAAACGGCAAGAAACACAAGGGGAGCTTAAAATCCCCTCGCGACCGCCGGCTTATCGGCCGCGCGCCGGGCTGCGCTGAAGGGAAGTAGAGAGAATTTATACGAAAGCGGGGGCGATGGTGCTCTGCTTGCGAGCCGACGGGGAGCGTCCGGTGTTTATTTGCGTATAATGGCTGTGTTATTCTTGAAGAGGAATGAATGGGCTTTCTGCCGATATATTTCCGGTCAGTCCCATCACTGGTTCCATAAAAAAACAGCACCGAAAGTTTTCACACGCAAATCTCTTCTATTAATTCTTTAAGGACAGTCTTTAGAAATATATGACCGGAAAGAGCGTCTTCTCATCTTGAAATATCGACGAATCAGATTGCAGTATTTAATACCATACGCTCCCCGTTCCTGTTCAACCGAGGTCACTCAAAAAATCAATACACGAAACGTGCTGCCGCGACAGTGAAAACCTCGATAGTGTTGTCTTTTATCCCGCACGATTTTGCTTTCAAAAGAATCGTTGATTCAAATAAATAATACCACTAAAAAGAGGAAAAACTCCTCTTTCTTCTGATATATCAAGTGTCTGTGTGGTGTTTTAGGAGGGTAAAAATATGGGTTTTGGTCTCCTGACAGTGTGCCACGGGGGCGCACGGCCAGTTTGTGGTACCTAGTACTACAATCGTAACATTTTGTGCTTAGAAAGAATATGGGACCAGTCTACAGAAAAACAAAAAAATCACTCTCTTTCTCTGAGGACCATACATACAGAAAGAGACAGATTTCCCCCAAAAGTCCAACGCTTTGTCAGTCTTCGCTACTTCTTTCTTTCTCCACCGAAAATTCCTTTGGCCTGGCAGTCACTCTGATAAATACCCGTCAGATATCTTACTCTATTATCTAAGTAATTTCAACAAGTGACAACACAATTGTGCAGCATCCCAACAGTGTATCCCCTTCAGGACGGGCCAGCTCCATTGAGAGATGCTTTCACTTGCACAATCTGTGAACAGACATCAATGTAAATGTGAGTTGTTCTGTTCAAACACGTCAATGTAACTGTGAGTTGTTTCTTTATTTGTTTGACTAAAGAGACGCACATGGACACAATGACGAATATCTAGTGCTTCAATGGGTGGTTGGTGGGTGCCCTGGTGTGGTTTGCTTCTTCTTTCCTATCAAACATCAACCATCTTTATCTCCCCTCCTTTTTTGTATTTGTTACTCTCTTGTAACACCTCCAATCTTCGGCACTTATATGACCTTATTGTGTTGCAAGTGCCTAAAAAACTTGCGCTTGAAAAAAGTGAGACAGACAACAGCCTACCAGTGGTGGTGTTCTGTAACCACTCACATAATTGTGAAAAGCGAGAAGGAAAATGAAACAAAAGTGAGGCATCAAATGCTTTATATACAATGTAATCAAAAGTTTTCTAGCATGCCCACGAAAACTAAGGAAAATAACGAGTCTTCTAGCAAGCATGTCTGAAGCAAGAAAGAAAGAAATGAGTAAACTTGGGAGTACCAACACTGCAACAACAACAAAAAAGACGAAAAACAAAATAAATGACAATATCCGAGACTGAGAAAGCAGTATGATCTTCAACCGTGCCCACATAAAAAAAAGTGTAGTAAGAGAGGTTCCTATACAACACTAGAAACCTTTAACTCAATCCCCGGGAGTTTTCCCCAAAATTGTACCCACAAACCGATAATTTTGGCACATATGTAAGGACCCACTAGTAACCATATAAATATAATCCAATTGCTTTGAAATTTGGCACACTGTACAACCTATATTGCATCTGTAGACATACCCAATTAAAGTATGTAGCTTTTGTAGTTTTGCTTTGGGGTGCTGTACAAATTTGGCATTTTTGGGGCTTATAATTTTTTTTCCAAGGCCGAATGAGCAAGAGCAAGCCTAAATTGATATTCAAATATATGCTTGTGAGCGTCTAGATCTATAATATATTGTATGTCATGTATAATAAAGACTGCTGAATGCTTCCATGAATAAAAAAAATGTATGTGTGAGAAAAGCAGAGAAAGGCAGAGAGAATAGATTGCGAGACATGATCAGCTGATCAGTGTGAACAAAAGTGTTGAAAGTGCCTTTATAAAAACCGCCATTTCTACGTGTGTAATGACAGTAGAAACAAAATTCCAGCACCCCTCTAGGCAGAATTGGCCGCGGAAATAATAAATTGACCCTATATAAAACTTGAGGTCGTTTTACAAAACAAAATAACTAAGTATATAGAACAAAACTATAGAACCGAGTTATCTCAGTCGTGGGATTGAACGCAGCCCGCCAGCTGACCGAGATATCCTGGTAACGGGACACACAAAATAAAAAGTATTTCACAACTCATGTCAGAGATGATGGGGTAACTACTGTACCATGTAGAGGCTGTGTATTTGTTCTTTTTTATATCTGTAATTTTAACTGAATTTCTTCAACTTGCACCCTCAAGAGAAGAGAAGAGAAGTGCATTTACCAGCAAAGAATGAAGGTGTTTCAAAATGACGGTAAACTCTTATACACATTCCATCAGTTGACACATTTCATTTGTTTGTTTGAGTAAAGAGAAATACATCGACACAATAATGGTCATTTAACGCTGAAGAAAAAGTCAAAACAGACAAACAGAAAAAAAAGAGGGGAAGTAAAAAAGCAGGCCATACCAGTGACACCCTCCAACCACCCGCCATTGACAAAATTTGACAAGACCAAAAACAAACAAAAAACAAAAAACCCAACTAAAAGTGTACCTCTTCAACAACACCAGCAGCAATTGTGTGCCCACCAGTCCGCAACATGAACCGGCCCAGGTCTTTGTACTCAGAGTACAGCTCCAGGCACATAGAACGCTCAAGCTCAATCTCCACCACGGCACTACTGTTCTTCACCAGACACCTGAATCAGAGAACACACGAATGATTTGGGTACAGATATATATGAGAGCATCAGCTCGACATTGGAAGAGAAGACAGAAAACTGAAGAAAATTGTCAAAGGAAGAAGCTGCAAAGGAAAATTGTCAAAGGGACAGGCCGCAAAGGAGCATACATTAAATGTGGCCTGGTGGTTAGGCTCTCAGACTCGCAACCGCAACGTCGTGTGTTCAAATCCTGTTAGGGGCCCGACATTGTGCCCTTGGGAAAGGCACTTTACACACAAATTTTCCTCACTTCACCCAGGTGGGGATGGGTACCCAGCTATACACAGTGAAAGATCTTGTAAGTTTGTTAGTGATTGAGTGCTTAATCAGCTGCTTGCACTGTATGCTTCCCGGGAAGCTGAGAATGTTTATGAGTGTTCTATGGTCTGCTGGGGTAACTAATATAGTGTAAAACGCTTATATATATACATGTCAGGTACCAGAAACTAAATTTTCGAAGTAGCTGTATGCCAAATTTATCTGTTCCATTTGAAAGGCCTATATCCACTGAGCATTTTGGTACCATTCTTTAACCTCTCAGTCAATTTTTAAGAAAATGATAGTTGTTTAAAATTTGATCAAATTTGTTAAAGTCAGTCACTGGCTGCAACCCCATGTTTTATAGACAATAAAAGAGTACCAAGTGCACTAAACATCTTCACATTAACAGAGTACAATCACTCTTACAAATATATGGAGCCTAATTTTTTTCAAGACTGTGAGATCATTACAAATATGTATTTTATCACTTCAAACACGATGATCTGTCGTTATTTCGACAAAAACACCGAGCGTTGACCGGCCAGCGCCGCACCGGCCCCCCCGGTGAGCGAGTCGGCTTATACTGTAGTGTACCCCGCGTACGGGGTCACATGCTTTCTGAGTCTCGCGGAAGGATTGATGTAAAATAATTCCAAGCTGATTACTTTATTCTAATAGAAAATAAACTGATCTTTTCATTCATACCTTTTTTAAGCCGGTATTTTACATATTTTGGGTAAAAAGTGATCTTTAAACATTTTGACAGCATTTTTAAAGCTTTCTATTTAACACATTACACCCTAAGGGCCTGGACGGGAAGTCCATTGTTAGATCCTAAGCAAGGGGAAAGAACCCACCTCCCGTGAATACTACCCTTTAAAAAACACATTTTAAAAATACTAAACAAATTCCAAAAATCCTGAAAAAATAAAAGTTAAAAAGAAAACTGAATGTAGTTTCAGAAAAATATAACTTTATGTATGCGCAAACTGTTGGAAATGTAACTTTAGTTCAATCGGGGTGTCCGACCCGTCACTCTCACTCTCAGCCGGGCTCTAGATTTAAATTCTAGATTTTCTCCGTCTGATCAATCGGAATCGCCCCAAACTCTTCCTACAACGTTTTCATCAAAATCTGAGCCATCTGATTTGTCACATGCTCGTTTTTGCTCAAATCCATCATCATTTCTGTTTTCGAACTCAATTGTGTCGCTTTTCAACAAGTCAAGACATTTTCGAACTGTCGGTAACGCGATCGCACTTCGATCAGCTCTAATACTAAAACTACTGGCCCGAAAAATTTCGTTTCGGTATCAAACGAAAGAAGAAACTTTTTGCTATACTATGCAAATCAAAATCCCGGCCCCGGAGTCTCGCTAAAGACGCTGGATCAGCACGGGCGGTTCCGGGCGAGTCCGGGTGGAGCTTGTAAGGGAATTCCCGGGCGATCCCGGGTGAGTTAGGGTGTAATGTGTTAAGCGACAAAGGCCAAATATATACCACAGGAAAGCCCGTTTAAAGCGCTAGTTTTCCACCAATGAAAAGACAGTATTTAATCATCGCTCATTCCGCGAAGCATTTGAATACACGCGTGTCAATTTTTGAACAGGCCAACCACGCATTCCGACCGCGAGGGGCTTTGCTTTCTTCGGCAATTCTCCAGCTTCTAATAATCGGACATATAAACAACTTACACCATTGTAACGAGGAAAAGCTGAACTTTTACATGGTGTACGGCATTTGGTGTTTTATAGCGAAAGAGCAAAGAAACAGCAATCGGAATTACCCCGATACCACGCAGTCGGAAGGCTGCGAGTGCCAGTGAGGCCGTGTTTACGCTACCTAATACATGTACAACAAATGTGCAAAATATGAGTAAAAAAAAATTCTTTTATCTAGTCACTGCTGTAAAACATTACCCTTTAGAACCATTCTCCTGCCCCCTTAACACATTACACCCTAAGGGCCTGGAAAATTTCGTTTCGGTATCAAATGAAAGAAGAAACTTTTTGCTATACTATGCAAATCAAAATCCCGGCCCCAGAGTCTCGTCAAGGCGAGACTTTCGTTTCTAAAGACACTGGGTCGGTGCGGGCGGTTCCGGGCGAGTCAGGGTGGAGCGTGTAAGGGAATTCCCGGGCGATCCCGGGCGATCCAGGGTGTAATGTGTTAAGTTGGAATAGCATCCACACAATATTGACACCAACATGGACAAAACTCTTGACACAAACCTCGGCTTTTTCTTGATGACCTCCCCTGTGCTTCGGTTGAGTTGACTGATCAGTCTCTTTATCACAGCTGGTTCATTGATGGACTGGTAATGAAATACAACCTGCAAACGAAAAACATCAAGTTTCAAACATTGTGAGCAAGTGCAAAGTGATGTATTATCCTTCCAAAATTGATAAGGCTACTTCTACAAGCAAATGCAAATTTTCTTCCAAAATGAGGAAGTTTACAAAGTACTAAAGGCGCATAGATAATATTACAGTTAGGGCGGCATTTACAAATTGAAACACTCCTAGATTCAGTACCAGTTGCAAAATCGATGGGAAAAAAGCCCAAAGCCATTGCTAACTTTTCTTTCTAGTTGATAACAATACAAAAAGAAAGCTGAGATTCAACCATTTCATTTCAGAGTGAACATAGGCTTTCACAATATCAGTTGAGAGCAACCTGCATCAAATCTAAAATAAGCATGTGTCACAAATATGGGCAAAGACTCACTGGAAAACCCTTTGTAATTGGGACCTCCATCGAAAAAAGAACAATTTTCGCCCTGATTCTTGTGGCACTTTTTGATGGAGCAGAAGGATCACAAAGTGCACTACCTGCAAATGAAAACCAAAAAAATCCCTTAAAAAATGCAATTAAAACCCTAACTTCTGATCAGTCATTTAGTGCACACACACAAAAAAAACAAAACAACAACATTTTTAAAATATAAATAAACGGAATCCCTACATGAGAAATTCAGCATTTTGCAAAAGCCAACCTGCCTGACTTACTCCTTTACAAATGTTCATATAGTCCTCAGTTGTTGTTTTTTAATCTACAATTCTGTAAAGAAACTATCTGTACTCAGGGGGTCTGTTTAAGCCGTGAAGAGAGAACAGCCATTTCTATGATTGTGTAGCAAATATTGTTTATTCCCCAATCAACACAATTTAGATCTCTTAGGAGTCAGGCTGCTTCATCCCGGCTAGTCAGGTCAAATGGGACCCAGCATCTCAGCAAACAGATGGAAACTCGTAGTAAAATAAAATTCCCAGTGCCAGCATCAAATTCACAACCTCTCCTTACAGCAGCAAAGAACCTAATCAATTCATCGAAGATGCAATTAAATCATCTCAGTAAAATAAAAATCTTACTTCACTCTCCTCGGAACACAAGTTTATGAGGAACAGCTTTCTTTGACTGGAATGTAAAGCTTGTGCAAGCAATATTGCAACATGCTTACCTATGTTGACATTAGCCATGTCCACTCCGCTCATGGTCAGATTCACATGGTCACCGGCAAAAGCAACAGAGGATGGGGAGTCATCAATGAACACATCTGACGAAAAGAAAAATTAAAACCACAATGAAATCTTCAACAAACATTTTTTTTTAATGACATGATTTTTAAGAGTTATAGTAAGAGTTTAACGGCGTTTATATGCCGAAGATTAGGACTGTTACAAGAGAGTAACAAACAAAAAAGGAGAGATAAGGACGATAGAATTTTGATAGGAAAGAAGGAGCAAACCACACCACAGCACCCGCCAATCACCCGCTGACAAAGGATAGATTTTCTTGATTTACAAAGATCCCACCACACACCAGAAGTCTGGAGAAACTAAAGTCTGGCAAAAGCTTATTTTAATTCTCTCTTTGAACAAGAGGAGCACATCGACATGATAACTTTCATTTAAGCATGGAAAGAGCAAGATCAACAGCAAGAGAGTAAAGAAAAAGCACCCACTGACCACGTGTGCAAAAGCTAATAATTTTTCAAACAAGCCCAAGCACAGCAGCAGACCTGGTCTAAAGGCCACTAGTCAATGACAATAACCTGTATAAACAACCACTTCCCTCTTTGTGTGGTTTTTTTCTTTATTATAATGACACTGTCCAAGACATCCACCTGCCAAAGACAACCACTTTTCTCCTTGACAATAGATGGCCATCATCGACAATTTTGACCGCATTATGAATAACCTCCTTCTAGACTGTTTATTTTTTATGAATTGTAGCTGTCTTACTGCAAAGCAATGTGAAATCTTTCCTCAACGGTCAAAAGCAGCAGGTGTGTATCTATGCCTACAGTGAGCTGGGAGTCTTACTTTTGATAGTCGCTGTGATCCCAGCCGGCAGGATGAGAACTTTGTCCCCGGGCTGCACATAACCAGAACCCACGCGGCCGGACACGTTGAAGCCTGTGCCGATTCCTTTGAACACATCCGACACATTCAGGCGAAACGGTTTGTCAATGGGTCTCTGAGGGGGGCGCAGTTTGTCTGAAATAAGAAAAGACATAACATGTGAGGCTCTAAAGGAGACTTGTTCCCCCATTTGCTCATTTCACATGAACTGCCCAACATCCTTACTGTCAAAAGAATTTTTTCAAACTAATCTTTATGTCTTTCTGACTTCATGCAAACTATACAAACCTTTTCTATTTGAAAAATTTTCAAGTTGAGCAACTTCAAAGGAAAGTAGAAAATTTTGTAAACTCAACATGTGTAAGTAACTTGCATACTATGCTTCGACAAAGGTGACAGGAGTGTATTGGCCCTTCAAAAGGGTAGGCTACAACAATTAAAAAGTGTTTTGAACTTTATTATTTTCTTTTTTTTACATTACCATTTTCTCTGAACTGGCAAATAACAAACTGATTTTAATTTGTAGTCTTCATTTGGGATAAAAAATGAAATAATATCAAAGTCCTCAACTGACAAGCACTGTTCCAATTGTGATAACGAATAAAATAAATACCCAGTCCTCAACCTACCAGTCTTTTCCATTCATCATAATAAATTAAATAACATCCCAGTCTTCAACCCACTAATCCATTCCATTCATGATAATGAAGTAACATCCCAGTTTTCAACCTACCAGTCTTTTCCCATCATTATAATAAATTAAATAGCACCCATTCTTCGTGTGTGTGTGTGTGTGTGTGTGTGTGTGTGTGTGTGTGTGAGCGTGTGCGTGTGTGTGTGTGTGTACTCGTGGTGGAACACCAAACCAATGTGCCAGGATCTGGACAATAAAGATGTATCTTATCTTATCTTATCTTATTCTTCAACCCACTAATCCGTTCCATTTATAGTAATGAAAGAAGTAACAACTGTTCCATTCATCGAAATAAATGAAATAACACCCTTGTATCCAACCCACCAACGCGTTCCATTTATGACCATGAACCAAGTAGCGTCCCAGTCCTCCACCTACCGATCTGTTCCATGAGGGGGACTGCCGGCTGGTACCACGCGGTCAGCTTAGGTTCTGTCGCTGGCTTCACCAGGTTCTCCCCGCTGAGTCCGCTGCAGGGGATGAAGGAGACGTCCGTATCTTTGAAGCCTGCTTGTTTGGAGAGAAACTGACCAATCTTCTTCGTGATAAGACGGTAGCGCTCCTCATTCCATTCCACTGTGTCCATCTTGTTCACAGCTACAATGATCTGGCCCACACCTAAAAGGAAGTATGGAAGTCCACATTACATTCTTCCTTTCTCTTTTTTTAATGACCATTCAGAAATAAATGACTCATTCTACTAAAGACCGATTTAATAATGCAGAAACTTGGCTAACAAGAGCACAAGTAAATTTCTAAATTGTTAAAGAATAAGGACGAAAAGGTTTAACTATTCTGAAATCACAAAAAATGCATATTTTTACACAATTTCAAAGCATACTGCAATTGGGTATACTTTTCCCCCTCAAATTTACTGTCAACCAGAGTTCTATTTATGGCAAAATGAGACAGCTCTTTGAGCCAGAATGAAAAAACAAAAAGTACATCATACAAAATGCAATAAACATTTGAACTAAACCCGGAAAGGCACTGTTATGTGTGAGGCAGCATGGTGAAATCAGGCACTCGCACTCGTCAAAATAATGAAATTGAAGAAATCGACATTTTTCTGCCAGTTTGGCAATTTTAAAATCAAATTTGTGTTTTTTTACTCAAAACCTTGTAAGTCTATATATAAATATGTTTCCGTGTGAATTTTACTGAAAAACGTTGATTAAAACCACAAAATAAGTCATTTTTCAGTTTTCAAGGAACCTCAAGCTATTGAAAATTCCAAACTTTGGCGGCTATTTTCTCGTTAATTTTATTACGAAAATCGGGTGACCCCAACTTCAATCACAAGCATCTTGATTTTTATTCAAGACAGATGGGTACTTTTTTCATTGACAGCAAGGCAAATGAATAAGCTTTCAGATGATACCAATAACTCCACATGCCCAAAAATTGACGAACACCTGATTTCACCGCATCGTGACACATATATATGTGACTCTTTTCACCGTAACATTTTTTCAAAGCAACTGAATGCAGTCCCCAAAGGTTTCTTCTTGCCCAAAGAAGAAGGACAACAGGAGAGGAAAAGGTAAAAAAAATACTTCTACGGTCAGAATTGTTCACTCCATCTTAGAGCCCTTGAAACTATCCAAGTACCATACTACAGCAGTACGTAACAGTACAAATATTTAAGACTAATTCGAAATAAACTAAAACTGGAAATATCACAGCTCCCAAAGCTTTCTTTAGAAATTGTTCAGTCAAAAACCCCCAAACAACCCCCCCCCCCCCCCAATACAAATGTTGTAATGTTGTACAATGGCTTCTTCCACTCACCCAAAGACCTGGCAAGCAGAGCGTGTTCCCTGGTCTGACCACCGGCGTCAAAGCCAGTCTCAAACTCCCCTCTTGTTGCGTTAATCACCAGGATGCCAACGTCGGCTTGTGCAGCACCTATAGCAATAAATGGGACAGTGACAGACGGAAACATTGTGCCTTGCGTCAGGTTACATAGCCATATTCTGACCCCCCTAAAAAAAAAAAGCATATTGCTTCATTGGGCAACTAAAGCTTTAAAAAAATGTTTTTGTTGTTGCTTTTTCTCATTTCATTTTGTTTTGCTACGAGTTTTGGGTGTATTTTTTATGAAGTTTTTTTTTTTTTTTTTTTGGGGGGGGGGGGGGGGGCAGGATCCATGGCTAACTTGTGTTCCTAAAAAGTCACCATGTAATTCGTAAGAACTCCAAGACCTTTCTGGTCTTGCTAGTAACTGCATTATCTTAAAAAGAATATGGCTAAGAAATATCACAACCACGGGAAGCTAAATTTTTTTTTAAAGCAGAGGCATAAGTGGAGTAGCTTACCCGTTATCATATTTGGGATGAAATCTCTGTGTCCTGGGGCGTCCAGCAATGTGATTACTTTCTTGTCCGTTTCAAATCTCGTCTGAGCAACGTCCATAGTTACTCCTCTTGACCTGCCAAAACAGACAACTTATCATCCTCACAAGAATGAGGTTCACATTCATTATACGTCAAATAAAAATGAAACGATAACATTCACAGGGTAGTAAACCATTTCAAGACAAACAAGTTCTCCTTCCGCCTTCTCTCCTCCCAATGCAATTTTATACCCACTGCAGGTCAATCTCCTGAAAAATTACTTAACTTTTAGATGGGATCTTTAATGTGCGCAACTTGCACATGAGCTCTCCGAGATTTTGTTCCCGCTCTGTCATCTGATTCTGTATCATACCTTTCTTCCTCCGTCTCATCCAGGACCCAGGCAAAAGCGAAGGAGCTCTTCCCCAGCTTCTTGGACTCCTGCTCGTACTTGTGCATAGTCTTCTTGTTGACGCTGCCCAGCTGGTACAGCAGGTGGCCCATCAGCGTGCTCTTGCCCGCGTCCACGTGGCCTGAAATAAAAATTAGAATTGTTTTACAAACGAATGACAACGACAAAGACAATCTTTATTCATCTCGCAGCAGGGAGAAATTTGTCTTGGTCCTTAACAATGGTAGTAGACGTCACAAAGGTTAGGTGCACTCACGCATACGCAAAACAAGACAGGACAGTAAATACATGTCTCACGTGCTGAAACACGACTTCGATTATTTACGAGGCTAGGTGGTTCTGATTCAGCCCCGCCTCACATTGAAAACTGGAGCTGAGTGTGGTATACAACATTCAAGTAGACATAAACACTTCATTATTACTTTCCCTGACTGTCTTCTGTGTGCAGCAGCAAAAAATCAAAACCACTGCATCAGAGACGGTTGTTTTAACAGGTGGACATCATAGATAGTGTCATTTTAACATGGAAAAAAAGAACTCTTTAAGTAAAAGTTTTACAGCACTTGCAACACAGTAAGGTCATATAATAGCCGAAGATTAGAGGTGTTGCAAGAGAGTAATAAACACAGAAAAGGAGGGGAAATAACGACGATAGATGTTTGAAAGGAATGAAGGAGCAAACCACACCAGAGCACCCACAAACCACACACACATACACACACAAAAAAACCCAAGAAACCAAGACTAATGTCTACAACATCTACACACACGTAAAAACGTACCGATGACAACTAGGTTCAGCAGTTCCTTTTCACCATGTCTTTTTGCATACTCTGCCATCACATCGAGTTTGGAATTTTTCGATCTGTCAAATTTAAATAACGTCATCTTATATACAAATCTCCATAAAATAGTCAAGGCCATAAAACACAACTGGAATTTTAAAAGCTATCTTAATCAAATATACCACTCAAAAATATATAAAATTCTGTAAAATTAAAATCATAATTCATGCCATCACCTATAACAAAAATGACAAAGTACTTGCATTGCCCTATAGGCCAGAACCCTCTCTCCATAACAGAAAATAAACTAGTCCACTACTTTAAAACTTGCTTGGAACAACAGTCAACAGAGAGGGAGGGAGGGAGAGACAGAGAGAATACACAACTCACTTTGGTTTTGGTGTTAATTGACTAGGTTTCATCGACTCCACAGAGGCCTGGATCACGTCCTTATCTCCCTCCAGTCCCATGAACTCTACGGCGTTCCTCAGGCTGGAATCGACCCCGGCACCTTTGACCTCCGCCTCCTGGACACCCGCACCCTTTCCAAGGTCAGACCGGGCCGCGTCTGGAGGCTCAGGCGACTTAGAGCTCACTCGAGACGAAACAGTCTTTGTCTTAGTGGAGTCCATTTCAGAACCAGGGGACGATGGCACGAGGGGGGTACTTTGCATTTTCAATTTGAGGCCGGGTTTCTTAGAAGTAGCAGGTGAGGAAGGCGGGGTTTCTTTAGGAGTCTCGAATCCCACGGTGGCCTTGGCTGTGGACTTGGATGGGGTGACAACCGCGCTTTTACCCACCGGGGGAACCCGCCCAGGCACGGTAGCTGAGGCCACAGGGGCAGCTGGTGCTGCAACTCCATTGCTGGGGCAGTCTGTCTCTGCTGCTGCGACAGCTGGGGATGCTAGAGAAAGATTTCCAGTTAAGAATTGATGTATGCTCAACGCGCAAAAACTGTCCCGCGGTTGCCGGCCAAGTGTAGAAGAAATTTTTTTGTTTAAACTTTTCGAGCAAACTACACCAGAGCATCCGCCTGCCACCCGTAGAAGAAGATTACCTAAAGTCAACAGATCACTCATAGCAAACAACAAAACCAACCGCCTTTTAGGACAAAATGTGAACTGTTACCACCTTTTTCTACAGAAAAACAATTAGTTTATTTCTCAGGAATAGAAGAGAAGAGAACTTCTTTCTTCAGAAATAAGCAAACTCACCTTTGGTCATAAAAAGACATTTCTGAAAATATCTTCTCAAGAAACATGATTGCAGAGCAGCAATATGATAAACATTGTAACTGATTATGGCACCACAAAGTCATTGAGCAATTCATTACCTTGGGGAGGTTCTTGTCTGCTTGAGATGACATCCACGGGTTAAACCATCTCACAATCTCAGCAAATAACGCAAGTCACCACAGACCATGATCAACAACCAAGCCACATCAACTGATGGCACCCAACCATCATCAACATACCTTAAAACAGAATTCATCAATCACCTACAGGAACTGATATTTTGAACCACCAATCTTTGATTATATTGATATGACAAAAGACAACTAATCTCGAACAGCCTGCCAAAAGATACTACAATATCAATGACACATCTATACTACTATATCACAAGGTTCCAACTATCTTCAAAAGTCTTTTTCTTTGGGTGTTAGCAATTTTTTGGCGTGCTGATGTCTTTAACAAAGACATTCAATCGTTCACGGGGCCAAATACTCAAATTACACTCAGGGTTGTGGGCCAAACTGGATAAACACTCATCAGGCCTTAGAAAACATGGACTTTTTAAAATATTGATACGAATTAAAGCAGACAAAAGTTAAAATAATGCCAAATCAAGACACACCGATTTTTGCTCTTATGCCAATTTGTCAAAGCTGCATGTTTGGCATCTTTTCTTGACAACAAGTTTGTGTATGATTTGGAGTAAGGATCTGTGTTATGGAAATTCTCAGGATAGACAACCTAAAATTCTCTTGCAGGCCGGATGCAGCCCATGGGTCTTGACTTTGACACCTTAGTCTTTCTGTGAAATATCTTTTAATTCTTTGAAAGTTGAAGTCACAGACTCTGAAGATGTTTTCAGAGTGAGACTGATGACAATTGACCTCACATGCACATTCTAATAAGGACAATACCAACTGGAACTCTGAAAATGCAGTAGGAGTAGCAGAAGGACAAAATCAGACAATAAATGAGAGAGAGAGAGAGAGAGAGAGAGAGAGAGAGAGAGAGAGAGAGAGAGAGAGATGGAGGGGAGGAGAGGAGAGAGAGAGTGAGAGAGAGAGTAGAGAGAGGAGGAGGGAGGGAGGGAGAAGGGATGCGAGACAGACAGACAGACAGAGAGGGGGGGGGGGGGTTGCAGGCGAGAAATATTCCTCATACGAGTATTAGTACTGTAAAATTCCAATGTTGCCGAAAGAAACCCAACCCATCCTTCAAATATGTTATAAAATGACAGATTTATTTTGAGTGAAACATTTATTGTAACAAACGTTAACAGTGTATTCATAGCATAAATCAACAATCAAATATACAAACAAACTTACTACAAAAATAAAAATATGACAAAGCCCCAGACTTTAAACACTATACTTTATCAAAATACAGCTGCCAGAGAGAGAAACGGAAGGGAACACTTGTCAAACAAGCCGAAATTCTCCCTAAAACTCCCTTGTAAAGAAAGCAAAGTACAAAAATTTACAAATGGTATTCAACTGAGAAACGTATAGAAAAAAAATCAAACGAGACCACAAACAAGAATAAACCGCAATATGATTTTTCAGTGTTGCCACTAGACTACGCAACATTCAAAGATACTCTTACACAGAAAACCAAAACAACTAATTTCAGTATTTTCTGAAAAGATCTGAACCCCTTTACAACTTCAGGACAACAAAACAAAACATAATAGCTATTCCTCCACCATTGTACTAATGTGTGAAAACTATTGATGTAGCCTGCTCACTTAAAAGAAACTGTTTACTAGAATGCTATTTAAAGAAAGCAAAGCGGTTGAAGTGATAACCCTGAAAACAATATTTGCAGGAAAAGGACAAGAAAAAAATTAACCCGCAAAATAAACATAATAAAAAAGGAAGAAAAAAAGCAAGAGACCCCCCCCCCCCCAAAAAAAAAACAGTGCCAAAACCGTTTGCCAGCATGCACATTTTCATGCTACAGAAATCTTAACGTAATTTGGAAATTCCCAGAAATCCTATACATGTCAAGCAGAACAAAGTACAAAAACCTAACAGAGCTTCACTAACAAACTTGTGGAGAAAAAAAAAAACCCATAACAATTTGTAACTGGGCATATGTACTTTCTGTATTTCTTTGTAAGACTTGCTGTACTTGCCTTGCACTGAAGGCATATATACCATATATTTCTAAATAGTAGAAAAAGTATATTTAAAAATCCTCAGAGGAATAAACACCATCCCTGAGGCTGTCAAGATCCACTATAAGGGCGAATAAATCATACTTGGAACTCTTTATCAGGGCGCGTAAAAGCTTGCTTCTGTTTCTTCTTAACAATATCATCGGGGGACGGGGTGGAAAAATCAAACCGAGTGACATGATTCAGCTGACATTCTTGATACACCACCCTCCCCCCCACTTGTGACAAACACATAAGCCGTGGGTACTTGGGTTTTCTGCTTGGGAATGTAGGGTCGACTGAACGACTTCTTTTCCTGCGTATTTCTCCCAAGACCAAGCCCAGGGCTGATGACTTAGCTATCAAAGTTGGGTCTGCATTTTGTAGCGAAACCAACATGACTTGAGAATCTTCCACAGGTACTAATGGTTCTTTCTCCTCTTCCTCAATAGAAAAACTATTCTTTAATAATTCTTTGGCGGTAAAATGTGGAGCCTGCTTTATTTTACTCCCCGGCACAGCGGTTTTCAAACAGGAAGCAAGAGACACACCAGAAGAAGCTTTGCCTCTCTCCACATTCCCTGCCACCGATGGGGTATCGTGGAGACTGATGTTTTTTATTTGAGTTGAAACATCCGCACTAAGGTCTTTGCCTAGTCTTGGAATAATTTTGCCGGATGTATCTTTGTTCCTTTCTAAATTTGAACTAGATGAACCAACAGTCATGGACCTGTATTGCTGTGCAAGCTGAGAAAGCGATGTACCCAAATTTGGGCTCTGGGAACCCATTTTAGCCGGTAGTTGCTCAGAGGAAGCATCTTGGTTACCACCACAACCTTTTCCACGCCCTATTAGATCCATCAGACTCGGTTTATTTCCACTGTCCTTCACTGGCAATGGTGCAGTTGCTGCTTTGTGTCCCTTTCCCTCACTGCTGAAATTTAAGTTCACAGAACTACCAAGACCCGTTCCACTGCTGCTTTTCTTCGCTGAATGCTGTGCTACCAAAGCTGACAATGTTGATGTACCCTCCGGTGAGGGATGTACCACTGCAGGTACATTTTGTTGTGGAACTGCCATGGGTTTTGACACCTTTTTATGTTGCCTCGCCAGCTCTGCCAATGATAAAGAACTTGCCTTTACCATCGAAGTGTTACGTCCAGAGTTCTGTGCAGATAAATCTGCCAAAGATATCCCGGACTGCTGAGGTTTTACAGACTGCTTCTGCGATGTGCTTACACTTTCAGACACACTGGTGGGCAGAAGTGACTGTTTTTCACAGCCACTACTGCTCATAAACTTCATTTCCCTACCATGCACTATACTTTGATTTGGTCTCAGTCTTTCATTAATTTGATTTTCTTTGCCTTCACTTTTGATTGCAGAACCGGAATCAGATATTTGATTTTTCTCAGTTCCAGTACCCTTTGTTTCAGTTTGATAGTCCATCCCATAGGTAAATCTCATCCGAGAAAATGGATACAAAACATTGTCATGCACCGTTTCCTCTACATTTTTTATCTCTGTTAATAAATTATCAAGATCATTGCTATCAATATCATCTTACCTTCCAACAGCCATGATGCAGGTATTCAAACAGGCAAAGTGGCGAAAGGAAGTCCATCACAAGGAGACACCATGGCATGCAATTGGAAAAAAGGGTGGGGTGGGGGGTGTACAGGCAACACATGAGTCGTGAACAAAGGCAAAACCGTCACTATTCCAAACAGTTTTCAGTTCAAGCTATTGTTCAGAGAAAGTATAATCATGATCACGTGGAGGATGAAAAAAATATTATTCATGCACAGCTTCATCAAATTTCTTTTTCCACTTCCATCATTTTACAAAAGAATCTCTTCAACAAAGTCTCAATAAAACAATTTGTCAAACCCAGGTGAGCAGGTTTCCTTGAACATTCCGCCCAAGTAAGTCCATGCAATACATAAGTACTTTTACCTACGGTAAAAATGTGAAATAATATGTTTAATGCCCATATCCACACTATTACATTATTTAAGAGGCCTCCCGAGTTCAACATCCATCTCCAAGAGAACCGGGCCAAACGGGTAATTCATGTAACATGCCTTTCCCAAGGACACAATGTCAGGCCGAGCCTTTACCTCTGGTCACATTTCGCAAGACTATTTTCCCCCTCTACAATATCTTTTGACCAGTTGCAGCTTCTTTCTGTGCCCAAGGCACTAAGAAGGAAAATTTTGGCTCAACACTAGGCATGGAGAACTCAAAGCTCTATGGGAGACTGGGGGACCGGCAGCTTTCTGTGCCCAAGGCACTAAGAAGGAAAATTTTGGCTCAACACTAGGCATGGAGAACTCAAAGCTCTATGGGAGACTGGGGGACCTGCAGCAAACAGCAGTCTTCGCACTACAGACTGGAATGTCCATTAGGGATGAACTAGAAGAAGACTAAGCCATCAAAGAAATTTATTCTTCTGTCACTGATCATACTTACGGCTTTACTATCAAAATAAAAATAATCTAAAAACGTATGTGTATACAAACATCTATTCACCACAAAATAGATTTTGTGTCCATTTCTTTTCAGTAGTCAACAAACTTTTTTTTACTATCATCCGTTTCTTAAAAACTGAACATATCTCATCCCCTACATTTTGCATAATCAATCAAGAAAGCGAGAGCTTCAATAGTCACCTTGAGATCGAAGGCGTCTCTGCCTTGGCTCTCGCTGGGGCTTGGGGGCATCTGAAACAGTCAAATTTCAAGAAAATATTTTTTATTTTTTTTTAAGGAAAAAAAAAAGGAAAACTGGAAATCTATGACACCTGAACATCATTGACTTTAAAATACTATAATCCAAATTTTTGAGTTTACATCTAGAGTGAAAGTAGTGTAAGACAAGGTGAACATAAAAAAAAAGCTCCCATTCCTCACTTTTAAGTTCTTTTCACTTCTGAAGGCATTCTGTTCAGATCAAAATGCCAAAGCACATTGAATAAACAAGAGAGATCCACTGGATTGAGCAATGACAAAGTTGTGAAAACTAACATATTAATATTTTGGATTAAAACTTCACTATCCAGACAGCATTTCTGGCAGGGGCTACAACAAAAAAGTATTCTGAAAACAAATTGAATGAATGTAGAGAGAACAACCAGCATAAACCTAAATTTAGTTACATAGTGCATTTTTCCACAGCGACAGAATAAACTCAACTGCTGGAGTAAAAGGACCTACATATTGTTGAAGTGGCTAGAAAAATTATTTACTCTGTTTGATTCACTGACAGTGTAAAGCAAGCTCAAAAGAAATTATTCCTTAATTTCAACCACCGCATCTGTATGGATTTGTCTTTTTTCTGTCAACTATAAATAATCCAAAACTTGTTCACCAATGTTATCATGCAAGCAGCAGTAGAGAAGATTAAAGAACTTCGAGATGATACAAGTATTACATATATCAAAGTTCGGGCAAACCTTGTGGTGTGAGCAGTTGATTAAGTGACGTCTCCAGGTTAAACTGGTTTTGAATGATGACTGTTGACATAACAGACTCAGGCACAGACTCTCCGAGGATATTGCGAATTTCTTCTAGGCAACTGTTCAAGCGAGCTGAAGAAAAAGGTAAAGTAGAAAATCATTCATTCCAAAGAACGCTCACCTCATGACAAATTCACCTAAGAAAACTAAGCTCAACCCTAGGCATGGAGAGATGGAGTAATTAATAATTATAATAGAACATTTTTTAAACTAAGCCAACATCAAGAGGTCTTTCACATCAGAATATTACAAGAAGGGGACTTTCATAGCATAAACTCCTTAATGACTGAGGTCAAATAGAATCCATCACACACCATTCTCATCCATTACATTGACACCAAAAAAAACAGGCTGAGTATAAGTATACCTCTGGGGGGAAAAAACTTCATCAGAGCAAAAGGGAAGCCATTTCACTATTATACAAGCATCATTTTCAAGGGGGAAAAAACAAATAAAATAACAAAGAACTAGATGAATTTAAAAAATTATTATCTCTTTATTTATTCCGACAATACAAATATGAAACCTAGCTCAGGCATAGACCTGCATGTGAGCCTCAACCAGATTGTCTGAAAATTTTGCGCAACTCCCCCCCCC
>NW_004797708.1:549372-556577 GCF_000002075.1 Aplysia californica | reverse complement strand
CTCCCCCCTTTTTTCCAGGCGTAAGATATTATTTGAACGTCCCCTTTAGCCTTTAGAGATTGTCTGGATGAATCGACCCATGTCTAGATTAGCCTCCTAGCCTAAGATTTAGTCTTTCGCAAATTTTTATACTAGATCTACCTGGTGCTATGGAACCAAGCAATCTAAGTAATCAGACGACCGTGTTTACAATTACTCTAGATCTAGATCTAGCTAGACTAGAAGATGATTCAGTCCAAACAAGACTATTGGGTCGGTTTGCTCGTCAGATTATGATGCAAAGCAGCCATCGTGGCACAAGTCGATCGCACCCGACTCGTTGTTTCAAAACAAACACGTTGTTTTCAGGCGACGAGACGGGCGATCATCCCGACCCGACCCGGTTCGGGTCACTGGGTAGTGGGTGGCGACGGCGGGCACCCCGTAGAGCAAAAAGGAGCGAATTGTCCCCCTTGGCGTCGTCATTTTTAGTTGTGGAAGAAAATTTCGGTGTTTTTAATGACAATTTATTAGTATTTTCCCAAATTTAGCGGGAAATTGGCTAAAATTCGCGAATTCACGAAAATGGTAAAAGTTGCGCAAAAGTTGCTCTGACGGCAAAAGTTGCGCGCGCGAATTCCTCTGAGGACAGGATACAGGTGGGCCTAGCGATAGCATCGGCCGCCTCGCGGGTCACGTCGCGATTGTCGGATTTCAGACGATTGTCGGCAAACATGCAGGTCTATCAGGCATTAAAACAAATTTTTGTCAAAAGAAAAGAGTCCTTGACATACTGTAAGTAATGAGACACACACATGCATGTAATTGTAAAATTGTGAAACAGCACAGAGGATTAAAGCCCCTTTCAACATTGTAAGGTTATTTCAGAGGTAGGACCTCTGTAATAAAAGTAAATCTCTGATATGACAAAGCCAAATAGGTGGAGAGTCTTAAAAACACATCAAAATGGACAGACATGTGATTAAACAGAGTAAAGAGATAAAAGATCCAAAGTAAAACAACTGACAATACTTGAAAAAGAACATATTATATATTCTTATGCTAATTCTTTACCTTGATCTTCATCAGACAAAAGCGGCCGTGTACTAGAAGCAGAGTCACTCAAACTACCACGAGTGGAATTTCCATCATCTTCCTCCTCCTCCTCTTCATCAATAACCGATTCCTCTCCCATGTACGCTGAGAAGTCCAGATTTTTCTCTCGATTCCATGTGAACTGAGCGGCTGCACAAAAGAAGTCACAAAATTGGTATAATTTACCCTTCTAACATAATGAGGATGTGCACTCTATTTTATTCGACAATGCTGGAAGACACACTTGCTTTGGGGCACTTACTTAAAAAAACAAAAACAAACTTTGTTATTGACACAGCTTTTTCAATTCTTAGCTTTGGTAAGTTTACAGAGTTTTACAAAGTGCTCACATATGGTCAGTTTTCACATTGGAACACAACACAACTTAGTTTTTTACATTGAGAACAGTTGCAGCTACAAACTTCATGGCAAAATTTCAGTTTTATAAATAGTTTACATTTATAAAATATAAATAGTAAAATTCTAAATTCTCCATTCCATTTTCTTTTTCTGAAACTTTAAAAGGTGAAAAAGGAACAGGCCATACTATGAAAGTACCCTGTTCCTAATATGTATTTGAAATATGCGGCGACATTGCCTTTTGTCTACTGCTGATTAGACACATGTGTCTGCTATGTCCTTTAAAAGACAAGCACAGGGTCATTATACAAGAGACCACACCACGAACATATAGACTGTTTATCAATGATAGACCCACAGGACCTATAGATCTAAGCTGGGCAAGAACTGAGAAACTCCTTAAACACATTTTAAGTTCTGAAATGTCCCCTAAAGGGCACAAACAAAACAATACTAGCCCTGCACTGTTACAATTCAGCATCAAACCATAATAAAGTGAAACGCTGCAACTTGAAAACAAAAGTTGATGCAGGTTTCTGAATTTCTCAAAAGTTTAGGCAATAAATTTATTGGTCCAAAAAGATAAATTTAAATACACTGGAAGAACAGAAGAAAAAAAAAGACTTCCAAACCCTGATCAGAACACAGTATGTTGGTCACTTGTACAACATAGTCATCCCCTGGCCATGAAATATATTATATTATGTATACATAGTAGTGAAATAGATGAATATATAGGCTTGTAAAAAAAAGGACATCCTGACCTCAAGCACATTATGATGCACAATATGATGCCAAAAAAATAGACTGACCTGTAGAAGGGGATATACAGTAATTGTCCTCAACAGATCTTGAGTACTCTTCATCTTCGTCATAATACTCTGAAAGAAAAAATTCAGGAAAATAATTCTCATACCCTATTTGGTAATAGTTACGCTTTGAAGCTGAAGATAGTAGCGCACAAACAAATGTCACGATCATTTTAAAAATGAAGATTCCAAACAAGGGAAAAATGTTCCCATGTTCCAAAAGTATTGTTCCCCACTTAATGTTTATAGGAATTTGTTTTTAATAAAGGTTCATGACAGACACTTTGTTGACTGCTTCTTTTTTTTTCAGTCCATCCCCTCTTCACTTCCATAAAAGTATTAAGTCCTAAGATATTTGACCAACCCCACCCACCCACCCACATATACTTTCATGAAAGGGCAGTCTTAAAATTTATTAACATCACCCATATTACTTGATTCAACAATCCATGCAAACTGCTAGCTACTGCAATCTGCAAAGAGCCTAATCAGGTGTTACGATAGCATGATACAGTTTGTAGCCCTTGAAAAGGTTGTATGTATAATATACATATAGATAGATTTTTATATAAAAAAGTGAATCCATAATCTAGGGTTCTTTTTACTGAATTGGAAAGCAAAGAATGGTGTTCTCATTATTTTCTGAACTGAGGCATTTTGAGAAAAATTATCAGGATGTGTAAGTGGCCCTTCTAATAATAATAATTGCATCCAAGCGCAGCAGGCGTGAGGCCTAGCAAGGGATTTCCGGGGGCATGCTCCTTATAAAATTTTGAAAAAATTAAGGCTTCTAAACAGCCATCTGGAGGCATTTTCAGCTTTGAAAAGTAAAATATCAGACCAAAAAGAATATCTATATTGTCTTTTGAAAACAGATAGTAAATCAACTGGGTATCACTTAGGCCTACCCAAATATTGAGATCCACGGGCTTCAGGATTGTGAGGCATCCGGCGGCAGGAAATGCGTCGCCTTTATCCTACTCTGCATTTCCGTACTTATATTGCCAAAATAGTAAATTTTACTAGATTAGAAAAAGTTTGTCGACCAGAGACGTTTGGTCGGAAAAAATTTGAGTCTAAATCAAAATTGCAACCGGAACATTTACATGTCTGAAATTATGCCCCTCTGCAAATTTAAAAAATAGTTTGTTCACTTTCTGCCCAAGTTAAAAAATCTAACTCACGTATTAATTATCTATGCAAATAAAACTTTGCATGGCACTCTACAGGCCAGCAACTAAATAAAAGTGTTGTTTTTTTTTAAATCATCCAGTAAAAAAAAAGAGCCTCTATTTGGGCCTTATATTAAAAACCGCTCTTTGGGTGCATATACACGATCACCAAAATAAATGATTTACAGTAATCTTTTTGGGACACTGATACCACCCTGCCCATTTATTTCGGGGTGTAAAAACTTGTAGATTTCATTCCATGACAGCCATATGTCTGCATTTGAGTATCGAAAGCACTCACTTGTCTGTTGGACCTTGCTTTTTAAGCTTACATTTAAATCACGTGCTGTTGTTGAAAACAGGTTACATTTCTAATGAATAAGGTGTCTGCTGTAAATCCCCTATTTACCTCTATATTATCATTTTTACCTGCTTTTGGCTAACTGACATCAGTGAAAACGTGCCCGAACCTTAGGTTACTTGTAGTACTAGGCCTACGTCTAATTGAAAACACGCCAAGTTGGTAACGTAGCTCTAGACTAGATGCTCGTCCAATGAAATTAGTTGAGAACAAATTGACCCATTAGACACACATTATCATGTATTGCTAAAGATAGATCTAATCTAGATCTAGAGTAATCGTACCGGTTTGGGCAGCACGTTTTTTTATTGCTGTCGGGCACTGGAGTACAAAAAGATCGTTTAAATCTTTGTTTTCAAATCTAGCCCCAAAAGAGTGGCACACAAACTTATGGCAACCTCCCTTACTTTCGTTGAAACAACAGTTACGGCGATATTTTGCTAAAAATAGTCCTTCAGACAGCTTTTTCTTCATCAACTGAGCAAAACAGTGTGAAGCTCTTTCCCCGGAAGAGTTAACATTGGTTGTGGATGAAGGCGCCTGTGACCTAGATTCTACGTTTTGGTAGACTCTGAAGGCTGGAGAGTTATTTGCATATGAGGCCCTGTCAAGGATGAAAGAGAATTTGCCGTTTAGTCTCGCCGTTTTTGCCCAAAGGGGGGGTGCCCGGATTGTAACATAAAATCCGTAGTTTCTCATCCTTCGGGCACATAAGATAATATAGAGCCAATGGTTATATAACAAAGAATAAAGAACTTGTGCATAATTTAAATAATAGAGTCAGATACAGCATATTAACTCAGTCAGACACCAGTGTAATAGAGTCAGATACCAGTGTGTAATACAGTCGGATATCAGTGTAGCAGAGTCAGATACCAGCCAGTGTAGTTGAGTGAGCCAGATGCCAGTGTAGTAGTAGAGTCAGAGTCAGATACCACGTAGTAGAGTGGGTCAGATACATACTCATTAAAATAGCTATAAATGGTGAATACCACTTTAGACAAACTATCATTGTGTCCAAGTGTTGATAACAAACATTAAAAATCATGTTATTAAGCTTGCAAAGAAACAAATGTGATAATAATTAAAAATGACCGAATGTCAAAATACTGCCCGAATCCATGAGAAAACCAAAAAAATGCGACCGAACTCGTAAATAAATCGGGCGTCACTTTTGCACCCAGTAAGGGCCTCAAACATGAGAACAAGCTGAAACAGGTCATTCCTGGGGTCATCCAATCACATGACTTCCTGTAGCTGGTTTCGGTTTGTCTCTAGGCTCTAGGGCAAGGCAGATAGGAGATATAAAGCTTTAAAGTCGACGTGCCTGTTTTCGTCCTTATTTTGACCGAACCGGTAATATTACTCTAGATCTAAATATAGATCTAGACTAGATATAGATAGTGTTGTTTTGAGACTTGACACCACTTCACTCGGTGGCAATTGACAAAAGGTCTATTTTTGTCAATTGCCACCGTGTCACTCGGTGGCAATTGACGCTAGATTCGGTAAGATTGTACTTTACCGGACCACCGGTCGGAACTACTTTCGCTATGGCGCCCCTGGTGCCTAGTGGCACTACTAGTGGCCCGCTATTCTTCGTTTATTCTTCGTAGCTCCCCTACTCACTCTCCTACTGAGTTTTCTACGTCCTCACTCTTCAACTGCCAGCAATCGACTGACGTCTCTTACCGGGTTTTTCAGTCATCACGACCGTGCCACCGTGCCCTTTGACCCATGACCCTGACATCTTGAGGCTAATTGGTCAATCTAATCACGTGGTCCACTATTCTTATTTGCTCGCAACTCTGCTGGCCTGGCCTAGGCCTACTCCTGGTCCGGCAAAGTACAATGGAGGGCTAAAGATGCACACGAGAGCTCATTTGCATAATTGCAACCCCCTCGGCCCTGCTCGCGACTTGGCGAGTATCTACCCCGATTGTCCGCTCATACTCATGTTATTGTTTATAATATGTGTGTGTCAGTGTCTTTAAATTATTGTTGCCAGGGGGGCTAGCCCCCCTGAAACCCCCCCTCCCCCCACTGTTGTTACATTGATATGTAAACACGACTGTCCGCTCATGTTATTGTTTCACATTTTTGTGTGTTTTCTTTATTATAGTTTCCAGGGGGGCAAGCCCCCCTGAACCCCCCTCCCCCTCCCCACTGTTGGTATGATACACAGTGGTTCCCCAAAGTTAAATCCCCTGCCCACTCTCAACCACCAACTCTCGCTCACCTCGCCTCGCCAGTTGCCGCTGGCTTGCGCTGTGCGTGAGCGAAGTCGCCCGCGGAACTACCTTTTGTCCGCACGCAGAGTACTATGACTATGACATGAGAGCGTAGTTAGGCTAGGTGTGCGTAGTAATCACGGACCGAGACGGGTGGTCCGGTAAAGTACAATCCAGCCGAAGCCCTAGATTCTACCCCTAAAAATAGTTTGCGTCTTTCTACGTTTAATCACATGTCTGGGGTGGAGAAGGAAGGCGGGCAAACTTGTCAACAAACTCAAACACACGACGAAATCAATTCCTACTAAAAAATATGGTATCTTTTGTTGCAGATAGGAACTCACCATCTTCGTAATTCATAGAACGCACTATTCTATGCCGAGACATCCTGGAGCCCTATTACTGTTACATCAGTTTATACGCAAAAGATAATATCACATGTTTTCGTCCCGCGTCAAATACGACAAGAGAATGCTTTGTTGACGCAGCATTCCACCAAGACCAAGATGAGGAAACATTGAACCGGAAGTATCCTAAAGAAAATGGCCGAACGAATGTAAAAGTAGGCTAGAAAGCGTGTTCCGTGCATTGACGAATTAAAAGAAGCTAGCGCTGCTTATGACTTCCGCTTTCGTTTTCAACAGCGAAACCCGAAACGGAGAAGTGTGTAGTGCACAGAATTCTACACTAAGTATAGAATTCTGTGGTGTAGTGTAATCAAGGAGATTAAAAGTAGTTCTAAACTCCTTGAGTGTAATGCGTTTAAGTTCGATCGAGTACGAGTAGGCTAGGCTAAAACGCGTTTATTCTTTGTCTTTTTGTTGTTGTTGTTGTTGTTGTTTTAATCCACTAAATCTCATCTGTAAGTTAGATTTATTTGTACTCACAAAATATTTTGTCGAAAGTTGTAGGCCTATTCTGAATGTTGATAAAAATTATAATAATTATGCACATCTGTATAGTGTATAGGTGTATAGGCTAGTGGAAATCGGATTCAAATTCAATTAAAGGAGATGGATTCCACCGGAGGGAGTTTGTTGTTTTTATGGGTCTCCTTTTTTTTATTCATTAAATCTTTTTTTTTTTTTTACCCGGTTTCAACGAACACTTGAATGAGCAAGCTCAGATTCAGCGAGGTCACTTGCAAAGAAACAGAGAGAGTGAGAGGGGGAGTGTGTGTGTGTGTGTGTGTGTGTGT
>NW_004797708.1:541254-548700 GCF_000002075.1 Aplysia californica | reverse complement strand
GGTAAAGTCTCGTGTAGGCCCAGCCTAAGGATAACATTTTTAAAATGTAGAGATCAATTCCTGTGTCTATTGTTACAAACACGGATTTTGTTTGCCTTTGGCCAGCCATAGAATGGTTTCAAATGTGGACTGGCGATATTTATTTAGAAAGGACTTATTGATTTAATTTTACAAGTTTCGATTAATAAAATCAATGTCTCTATGGCCTTTTTGCGTACTGAAAGACGATCTTAATTGTTCATGTATGATAAGCCTACAGCTTTCCTGGGTGGTAGAGGCCTAAACATAGAGTCCAGAGGAAGTAGATTTCGTTGATTTAATTGCCTATGCCCCATGAGAGACAAGGCCAATATATTTTGAATCAAGGAATGTGCAGTGTAATAGTGTATCTTTTTATTTTACAGGTGTGATAGGCGAGAGGGTTATAATAATAATATTTTATTTTTAAAATAATAACTAATTTGATTAATAAGATAATAACGATTTATAATTCGTTTCTTTCCATCTTCTACACTGTTGACTACTGCCAGCAACCGCATTGTTCAACGTGGTCGTCGTGGTCACTGGTTACAACCACTGTGTAGAATTCTGTGGTTACAACTCACTGGTTATCAATCAGTCAGTCAACAAGCGACGTTGCGCGACAACAAACATAAAGAAAAAATCAAGGTAGACAAGTTACATTGTGAGTTAAGGATGAAATTTGGGTATTCACATGGAGAATAGCACCCACCAGTTAAAACGTTAACTTCTACCTTATCTTTTGGTCCTGTTCAGAATCTTCTAAACCTTGCGCGCTTTTCTGCCGCATTTTCTTCCGCGGCCTGGCACACGTCCTGCCATTCCCTTGTCCTGTGAGTCAAGACTCAAGAGTTTTGATTTCCAAACAAAACATGACACACTTTCTTCTGACTTTCTTAATTTTTTTCTCGCTTGATTTGGTCAAAGGCCTACCGCCCCTCGGATTAGTATTAGTTCTCGGTCTAGTCTTCTGCTGCTATACTTCTTGGTGTGGAAAGATCTGACAGTAGTCATCTTTACCGCTTTAGTAGGCTTTAGTCTAGATTTAGATCAAGATCTTGATTCTATATCTAAACACTGTGTACAGTCAGTTTCATTTTAAATGTAAATTTAAACCTTGGTCAAATAGAATAAAGTTTTAAATGTAAGTAAGTGGGTAGCGGCCGGTGGCTGCACATGCAGCTGGAGAAGAAAGACATTGACTGTATTTTGAGTATAATAATATATATCATAATATAAATTGGCAAATATGACATATATGACAGGCCTACCATTTGTGGGACTTCATTCAGACAATCATTCACAGCAGGGTAGGCCTATGTTGTCAACACTGTGCAGCACATTGCCAAGGTTTCAATAATTTAACAAGAAAAGAAAGTGCCAAATCAATGTCGACATGTTGTTGATTTAGCCCAATCACTTAACCAGTGTGAATGTTACAGTAATATTATATATATATAAAATATAATATTATATATACATGAGCTGCCATTCTAATTCTTGTACCCACACCCATGCTTGCAGTGTTAATTTTTTTTAAAGAACTCACTTACTAAAATAACTAAAAATAATCAGGCAACTTTCTTTGAGAGAAATTCCGTAACGAACGACCACTATGAAACAGAGTAGAATAGAGGGTTTAGGTTAGGGGTTGGGTCAGGGGTTAGGATAGACCAGGTCTCTTTTATATTATATTGTGCTTGCTGGGGTGGTCGCTCGTTTCGTAAGTCCTTCCTTTTCTTCATATAGGTTTGTTTATTTTCACAAAGGTGCAGAAAGAGAAATACAGTCGAACCTGCCCTGACGGCCACCTCTATAAGACGACCACCTGTACAAACGGCCACTTTCCATTTCCCCCTTGCGTTTTTTTCTATATAATTTAACTGTGTAAAACGGGCACCTGTCCAACACGGCCGCGGCCACCATAATTTAACACACAACCCATATCATACTAATCAATAACACCTGTCTAAGACGGTCACCTTGGTGACTCCATTACGTTTTGTCATAAATTGTGCATTGGCCCCTGGCGTTGTGGGCGAGCCGTCATAATTCAATCACCTGTCGTTGTTGTTAGGTAGTCCCTCCAACCGATCATGTTGCGTAGGCCCCTCCCACTGTTGACCAATAGCTACCAATTTTCAGCTGCTGGTGAGGTAAGCATGTGATCCCTCATAACCCATAATCCCCGCCCAGAACTCATACACAAATCGTACGTGAGATGAGTGGTCACTGTTTACCCAGTCTGTAACAAAGTAACAAAGGACGTAACATGAACTTGTTACAGAAGCGCCACTCGTTCTCCGAGTGGTGACGACCCATGTGTTTGTTTTAACATGGCACTCAGTCTTCCTTGTCTGATACATTTCGTTTTATTGTCACCCTTGTGCAAAATCAGCGACAAAAGAAAAATTACAAACGAAATACAAACCAACAAAGACAACATAATGGGGCTACTTTCGATTGGGGCCTCAGATGGGAATGGTTTGTTTTCTTTATCTTGATCAGTCCTGCCTAAGACGGCCACCTGTCTTATACGGCCACTTTTCTCCTTGACAATTGGTGGCCGTCTTACACAGGTTTGACTGTAGTTCTTATGACAGTTTTTTTTGTTTCAGGTGACTGTAGATCTGCTTAATGTTAAAGATGGCACGACCCATCATGTTTATCACTGGGAACAAGAACAAACTCAAAGAAGTCAATCAGATCATGGGATCAAGTTTTCCTCAAAAGGTAGGAAGTAGTTTTCTTGTGTGTGCTACTGTGCCGCTGCATATTTTCATGATGCATTTTGTTTTGCAAAATATTATATTATATATGTCTTGTAAGAGCACTATTAAATAAAGTGGCATTTTGGAGAAATAAAATGTACTTCTGTTATCTGATGGTTTTGACCTGTTGTAAGTTGATATGAAATTTCTGTGGCTATGGTTCCAGCTTTTTCTTTATGCTTTGATCTGTTCAATGGTATTTCAGAAGAACATACTTGACACAAAATTGACTGGGAGTGTTAAATCATAGTTGTGCTTTCTATGTTAAGAAAGGTCATCAGAACAGTGAAGTTGCATGCTGGGTCACTACACTACAGAATTGAAATAGAAATCATTAGAGAACTGTTATTTAACTTTCTTTCCTCATAATTGGAAAGATTTCATCTGGAGTCAACTGCACTGTGCACCAACATTTTAACGAACATGGAAGAGAAAAGACATAATTTATCACAAGAGAATGGTTGAACCTTTTTTGTACTCTATTATCTTTCGACCAACAATGTCTGTTTCAAAATGTATAACTTTGTTTGATTATATTATTATGCTCTCCATAATCTTTTATTTGTATTGTATATATAATTTGTATCTAGATAGAGATTCAGGACATTGACCTTCCTGAGTACCAAGGAGAGCCTGATGAGGTGGCGCGGTCCAAGTGTGCTGAGGCTGCCCGACATGTCAACGGCCCTGTTCTTGTAGAGGACACTAGTTTGTGCTTCAATGCTCTCGGTGGAATGCCTGGACCTTATATCAAATGGTTCCTGAAGAAAGTTGGCCCCTCAGGTACTGTTGACATCTTTCATTTTTCCCTCTCCTCCGCAGAGTCTTTTTCATAATTTTTCTTTTCTTTCTGATTTATGTCTTATGTTGTTTTGTTTTTCATTTCTGCACCAGTGTGTTACTTCTTGTTGGATGTTATAACCGCAGCATCATTTATTTCTTGGATTTTTTTTTTCCTGTTTAGCTTTGTGAGTCCTTGCTTTTGGTTACACTGTTCATCTTCGGGTACACTTAGTGAAAGTTAATGTCTATGTTTAACTCTAAATGGAAAGGGGTGGGGGAGCTAATTTATTTTCTAACTTGCCTTTGCCCCGTACAGTTCATGGTCTTTGTTTGAGTTGACACAGTTTATGACTACAGGTAACTGAATACCAATTACAGTTTTTTAAAAGTTCAAGATGACCTCCCATTGTCCAGAAGAATAGTGGTCATCTAAGACAAGTGGTCCTCTAGGACAGGGTCATTAGAATACATATAGTAAAAATACAAGTGGTCATTTGTCCAGGTGATTATCTTAGACATGTGGTCATTAAAGAAGGATTGACTTTACTTACAAGGGCATTTTCAAGCATAGATAGATTCTTTTTTAAATATCTCTTTTCTGTCTTTATTTAAAGAGACCTCGATTCGTAGACTTCAGGTCTTAAATGGCCCACTTTGTGTTCACCTTTCTACTCATACATATGTACTTGAAGCTGTTCTCATTCTACTCTTTCCAACCTCAAACTGTATAGTTGAAGAACTCATGTTTTGCTCCAGAAAATAGGGCCGGATCAATGCAGGGTGAGATGACACAGAAAGTTCTTCAGAAGTTTTTTACCGATATTTGATATGATAGTTAAACTGTCCATTAATGTTATAAATAAAGTTTAAAAAACAGAGTTTCAAATTAAAGGTAGTTAGTCCTTGTCTAGGTGAGAAAATAGATTCTTAACTTCTTGTGTTATAAAATCAAAACTCTTAAACTTAAAATACTCCAAAAAAAAAAAGAAAAGATCTCTCGATTTACTGTAAAAGCTGTTTCTGCCAGCAGATTTTTTGGAACTGTCAGTCTTGTACTTGATATTTTTTCCATTGTTGTTGTACAATGGAAGCTGTTGAGAAAAGAACAGAAAAAAAAGCTTTAAAAAGGCTTTAAATAAGTTTTTATAAGACTATTCAGATTTTATATATATCAAAACATGTAATTATTGAAGGTCTTTTTTTTCTTAAATTTCAGGTCTTCATAAAATGCTCCAGGCTTTTGATGACAAGTCAGCATATGCTCTGTGCACATTTGCCTATTGTTCTGGAGAAAAGGATGCTCAGATTTACACATTTGAAGGCAGATGTGACGGATCTATTGTTGAGCCGAGGGGCTCCACAGATTTTGGTTGGGATCCAATTTTTCAACCTGATGGTTACACCCAAACTTATGCAGAGATGGATAAATCCATAAAAAACACCATCTCGCACAGATCGAAAGCCTTGGCGGCTCTCAGGGACTATTTTGTGAAATCATCCTAAGTCATTGACAAATGTTATTTAGTGCAAGGTCATAATCAGAGGCTGCTCAATCTCTGTAAGGGGCTCTCGTGGTCTAGAGGTTTCGGTGTTTGCCTCTCGTTCAATAGGTCCCGTGTTTGAATCTGGACAGCAACGGAAAATTTTCTTCCCTAAAATTGTCTCCTTTCACCTCATTTCCTGCTCCCTAGCAATGTTCTGTAGTCTGCTTTTGTCTTCACTTTCTGCTTCCACCCCCTCGCCTCCTTTGCTCCCTTCTCTGGGCTCCTTACTCTTTTTACAACCTTTCTACTGCTACTGCTTGGCTCCTTCTTACTTCTGTCTTTCACTAACTTTCAGCCACACCCCTGATCTTATGGTAGGTAAGATCACACACCTAGCTTTCTCGGATAAGGGCCTAAAATCTCAGAGGTCTTGTGTGCAAGTTGCCCACGTTAAAGATCCCTTGGTCGTCCAAAATCAATCAGAGTAGGTTTCGACCGCCATCAGGGCAAAATTCAAATTTTCATACCAACTGAAAATGTTTTATGTGTCCTGCTCGCTCATATGACCTAATGCAGTTGCGAGTGCCGTAAAACACTTACAAAAGAAAAAAAGCAAAACAGCAACGAAATAGAAAACCTCTGTAATGCCAGGATCTCACAAGGAAGCAATCAGATACTGTTGAAAATTACTTCTGTCCTGGATATTGCAGGAGCAGGTAGATGGGATGCAAATTTTAAAGACCTAGTATAAGATGCCTCCTTTGTTGAGCAAGCTAAAATCTATGCATCTTTCTCCTGTTTCATATGATTGCTTCACTGTTTTCCGTGTTTTTTACACTGTGACTTAATGCCCTAAATGTTCATCTTGTAATCTTGATGGGGAGTTGTTGTCATTTTCATTACAAAAACCCTTAGCAAGTGATACCAAAATTTATCAAAGTTTCTATTGTTTTTTAAAATAATTTTAAAAGAATTTGTGGATTAGTTTTAAAATGCTTGTATTCTTATTTTGTGCCCTCATATCTTTCTCTCTGTCTCTCTTCTGGCGCTGTGGCGTCATAAACGGCCAGCGATGCCTACAACACACTTGCCCGCGGGTGCTTGAAAAGTGCTGAAAGTGGGTCACTGAAATGTCCCAGCAGACGAGTTCTGGCATGATAGTCCCTCATATCTTTCAGATAGATGAGTCAACATGTCAGGGACACAATGTTTCAGTCTTTGTACAAAGTAGTACAGTAATCTTCATTTGTTTTAGGGTATTTTTCCTTTACTGAATGTTGGGATTGTTTATTTTCTTCATTTGTTCACTCACACATTTCTGAATAAATGTATAGAGCTCATTGATTTATATCTTCATAATTTTATTTGTTATTTTACCCTGAATGTTATAGTGACAAGCCTACCTCAATTTTGTGCTCTTCGACTTTGACAAAGTTTGGAATAGAATTTTATTTGATTCTTGCTTTGTTTGCTATTTTTTTTGTTGGAAATTAAAATGGCTTTTAAATAGGGAGGCAACTAAATACATGATTGTGTTTCAATTATCACAGTAACATCAACAGTCCATTAGCTGGATTCCTTAAGTTAACGTTAACGTGCAGAAAATGTCCAGGGAAGTAAAGAGAGAGGTTCTTTCGGACATGTTACTCGTAATTTCCTCTCGTACCTGTAATGTGTTTAAATTTGATGTCAGTGGTGTAACGGTTAGGGACTTTGCTGCTGCACACAAAAGAATATGACGAGGGAGTCACATGTGAGAAAGTCTGTTTAATTAAGTATCCATTCATTGAGATGTTGTATCCCTCTCTGTCAGACAGGCTCAGAGTAACGTGCCTCCCAAATGGCCAAATGTACGTCGATAGGGGCGTAAATATTTACAACCATTCACTTGCAAAGTTCAAGCACATTTATGCACGAGCTCGCATGGCCGAGAATGTGCATACATTTTTGCTATGGATGTGATTATGAGCTGTATAAAGCAACTTCAATTACCATTTTGTTGTCAAGCTAACAGTCCTATCAGGCGACAAATAAGTGAAGTTTTACTTTTCCTAATACATAAATGCATTTCTTCAGTTAGAAAGTTTTTTCCTTGATTCTTGACTTAATGATAATGGGTTTGTCTTTTTTTTAAAGATATTTTTTGTGCTCATATAAGTTAAAGGAAAATGCTTTTCTCGTTTAAAAGAATTACCGGAAAAAGTATTACGTGTCACAAAGCTGAATGGTCTTTGATCATTTAGCTATATGTATATCCTTTCAATAGAGACACCAATGTTAGAATGACATACAGTCGTAGTACACTTGAGCATAATAATATGTGCTTTGTGAACATCCACACTGCGAACAGATTTTCAGGTCCGAAGTTTTTTCTAATATTATATTAT
>NW_004797708.1:539046-540121 GCF_000002075.1 Aplysia californica | reverse complement strand
CCACACACACACACACACACACACACACACACACACACACACGCTTCCATTCATCCGTCCATCCATGTCCATGTATCTATATCTACATACATGTAGGCCTACCATAATCGCTTTTGAACTCAGCTAAAAAGTAATAAGGAACAAAATATTAGCACATTTTTTACATCGCTCCTTTCCAATCGTGATTGATAAAGCAATAAGATTATTATAATTAATTCTTTACCGACGGTCTGTTGCATGGCGCTCTCTCCAGGTGGGCATCGATCACGTCTGTCAGCGCTATATTATGTGACGTAACCACATGCTGTTCGGTTAACCCTATCCGTGCGCCCTGGGGTTATTTTGTACCCCCGGAGTTGTATTCTTCACATTTTGGAATACTTCTAATACGAAGATGTCTTTGAAACTTTTAGCATTTCTCAAAAAATCCTTTTGACAGACGACTAGGCAAAAAGTGCGGATCGGATTAACGAGTAAATTTCCTCTTTGGAAAGTGGTGGCACAGAGTTCCCCTCGTCGTATGGATACGATCTATATAGTTAAACACGACGTGCGGATAGAAAGGTTAACCGGTGAGCGATAAGAATTCTACACCTTCCACTTTCCGATGTAAGAATGCCAGGCTCAAAAAGAGTCAAATGATTGCTCAGACACAGCGCTCCACAAAACCGCCACCAAGTATATATCTAGGGTTTTTGTTTTTTCCAGTTCTAGTTTAATTAAATTTCGATCTTCATTAGACTTGGAGCAGATCGCTAGTCTATTCTGATGTCGACAGCCAGCAGTGGGGTGATCAATTCATACATTAATTGAATAGTTTCTTCAGTGTACTCCAAACCTGCACCCCCTCCCCTCGACATCCTAAGGATACCAGAGGAAGGAAACCGTAAAGAAAGTAAGTAAGTAAGCTTCCAACTTACTGTTCACACTCCTATCAATCAGTATCGGTAATTGTAGAGGATTGATAAATTCATGCATTGGTTGACTCTTCTTCTTCTTCTTCTTCTTCTTCTTCTTCTTCTTCTTCTTCTTCTTCTTCTTCTTCTTCTTCTTCTTCTTCTTCTTCTTCTTCTTC
>NW_004797708.1:535964-538113 GCF_000002075.1 Aplysia californica | reverse complement strand
ACCTTTTGTATGTATCAGTATCAGATTGATAAACCGGTGCTACGGTCATTTACAATTGTATAGATAGGCCTCTCAGTTTGTCTGGAAAGGGGGGGGGGAGGCTTGACAGCATGCCCACAACAAATACGTAATAACCAAACATGCACAGACAGACTACGCTTTCGCTTGGATTACGCCTTATCTCCGCCCCACTGACAGCTGAAATGAAACTTGCTGCACGCCAGTATGTATAAACTTCCAAACTTCAATCACAACAGAGAATTGATCACGCCTTGGCGATCTTAGACTGACGCGCCAACAGCAAAACACCGTGTCAATACCTGGCCTTTATGAGGTTCACTATTGAAATTTAAATCTTGACCCAAGAAAGATAGCAGCAACTTGAATACGGGTGTCAGGCATATCTCGCTTCCAGGTTGTTAGTTTTTGTTGTTGTTGTTGGTTTGTTTGTTTGTTTGTTTGTTTGTTTGTTTGTTTTCTGGGGGGGGGGTAGGGGGTAGAGGGCGGGTCTTTTTGTGTTTTGTTTTAGCCTTGAGCGAGCTAGGGTAACATCAACCCCCAAATTGCACCCCTACTCTCCTTCCTCGTGTCAGGGCAGGTCGTAGGAGAAGGAACCCTGAGCTCCTATTGTTTATTGTTTAACGCCTCAAAGAGTACGCCTTGGGCGCTTTAGCATCGAACCTAACAGAATTGTATTGGAAACAGCTTCGATCATTTTCGGTAAATGGTTTCATATCGCGGTTCTGAATAAACATCCCCGATGATTATGGTTAAAACGCTGTTGCCATTCATTAACAGTAGTTATGTTTAGAAGGGAGAGAGGTAAGGGGGGGGTGCACATTATTTTTTAGACATGACTGTCAGAAATTCTTTTTTGTGTCACGACGTGGTGGAATCAGGCGCTCGTCAAATTTTGGGCTTATTGCGTTTTTGGTATTATCTTAAAAGTCTGTTCATTTGCCTTCCTTTGAAGAAAAAAAAGTATCCATCTATGCTGAATAGTAGTAAAAATATCTACGACTGAAGGGGGTCAGGATTGCCTGGTTAAGGGGTAAATTCAGCAAGAAAATGGCCGCCAATCTTTCAAAACGTGAGAGTCCTTGAAAACTTAAAATGTTCATTTTTTTGTTCTTTTATTCAGTGTATTTCAAGTAAAATCCAAACGAGCATGTGTTTTTAACTGGACATAAAAGGTATTGAACCTAAAAATGAAAATTAGAAGAAAAAAAATTGCCCATATCGGCCCCCAAAAAAGCCGATTTCTTTGATTTAATTATTTTGACGAGCGCCTGATTTGACCACGATGCCTTACATTTCGTAATTCATTTCTTCTCTAGTCTTGCCTCCAATTCTTCTCTCAGCTAACAAATTAAATGTGTTGTGCTTCAGATCCTTTTGTTAAGGGTGCTGTTGTTATTTACACATGAGGGAGGGGGATCATTTTCTTGGAATCTCTTTTTCAAATTTGAATAGCTAATAATAGTATGTATTAGTAGGTCTAATTCAAATTTGGTGGTTTCTTTCTTCTCTAGTTTTGCGTTCTTCTAGCTTTTCTCTCTGTCAACAAATTTACTTTGTTTCCTTCCTCTTTCTTAGGGGTGCTGCACTTTTATTTTTCTTCTGTTCAGACTGGGACTGTGCGTGTTATTAATTATAGGCCTTCAATGAATACCCAAACGTCGAGGTGAGTGTTGTTCATTGTCTCGAGAAGATTGCTATGGAACTGAAACGTCTTACTTGATGCGTTTAGTTCTTGTGCCGACTGACATTCCAATAGGGTCGCACTTGAGCACGATCTGTTCGGTTCAGTTCGGTTCGGTTTGGTAGGGGATGGGGGTGGGGGTTAGCCAAATTGAGGGTGCAAAGCGACCATCGCGGCACAAACCGATCGCCCGAATCGCAGCCTCAAAAACAAACACGTCGTTTGTTTTCAGGCCACAAATCGGGCGATCGGTTTGTCGATTCCCAAATGGGCACTGGGTATAACCAATGATAGTACATAACAAGATGGGCCACTCAGCCAAAAAAGTGTCCGCAGGAAGTATGCTCTTTGCTTCAGATGGCGCTGCAGTCTGTTTTGAAGCTCTCTTTCGTTTTTCCAGAAGAAGAATAGGAATAGCACCTCCTTGCGTGCCCAGATCGACTGCTG
>NW_004797708.1:532578-535864 GCF_000002075.1 Aplysia californica | reverse complement strand
TGTCGCTTACCGGCGTCTGTGGTGTAGCGTACATAGGCGCCTCATCGACGCACGAAGATGACCCAAGTTCGATTCTCGTGTGGGTAGAGTTTTTGACTAAGTATCTCGGTCTTTCTGCTAGAAATTTGTAGGTCTATCCCTCTGAGTCAAGGTTGGCCCTGACAGGCAAAGGTTGAAGCAGGCCTCCCAAATTATTTGAATTGTGTCGGTCGATGGGGACGTAAAAAAAGGGAAAAAAAAGAAGTATTTTAAAAAAACCAGTTGCTTTTGCAGGAACAAGGGGAGGAGTGAAATGGCAGTATATTATGTGTCAGCGATAAATCAAAAGTAGCCATTCCCCTCTTAAATAAAAGTTATTAAACTACACTAAAAACGACGTGTCTTGTGCTGCTCGTTAACTGAGATGGTGTGGCTTATACGTCGCTTCCAATCCAATAAGGTGTATTATGTTACGAGACTTTAGATTAAACGTTCGTTGCGAACAGGTCTGAGTTTCGTGGGTGGAGCTATAGATGAAACCTCCGCAGAGATCCTAATAAGCTTAAGTAAGAATGCCCCCATGGGAGATTTGAGGGCGCCACTTGTAGGTCTTACTTCTTTTCTTTCTCTCTTTTGTTTCTTTCTGCAATGTCCGTCTTACTCTCTTCCTGCACTAATTATTATGACTGTTACTGTGAAGATGCACTTCTCTTTACTCAAACAAACAAACAAACAATCGAACGAACGAACGAACAAACAGACTCACAAATAAACAAACAAACAGACAAACAAACAAACGAATAAATAAACAGAAAGACAAATAAACATACAAATAAATAAAGGATGTCTCCAGACAAAGTGAAGTGGAGGGACTATCAGCTACAGTGGACAGGGACCGTGGAAGAAGAAATAAGAGGGAAAGTGTGGTCTTGGGATGACCGTTACTAGAATCCGAACCAAAGCCGGTCACACCGCAGTTCAGCACCGTACCAACTGGGCTAGCGGAAAGCCTTCTTGTGAAGTGGAGGACCCCAATAAAATTATTGTTAGGTTTCAGTAAGAGATTTACGGCACTTGCAGGACAATTAGGTCATAAGTGCGAGTAAGAAACACAAAACTAGAAGGAGGAGAGATATATTTATGGAGGATTATATATGCTCGATAGAAAAGAAGGAGCAATGGACACCAGAGCACCCGCCAACCACTCGCAATGGTTTGGAGCATCGGTCGCTGCGTTTTGATTTCCCGGGGCGTACTGGAAAAGGATCTCCCACAGAACAAAAGCTGTAATGTTTTACTTACGATAATATCCGATTTCCCGTCACTGTCGCAGTTTATGACATAGGGGCCCAATAATAATGCGTATAACGTTCCAAAATCAAACCGAGCAAATATTCTTCTATCTAAGTTTGGTAGGGCGAAAGTTTAACAGCATTTATCGTAACACTTTTACGTCAAACAAGTGCTGAAGATTAGAAGTGTTTCGAGAGAGAAACATACAAAGAAAATAAATACTGGTATGTGGTCTGTCTCAGAATAAAGTTTCCCTGTCATGCTGTCCTCGCATATAATTTTAAATAACCTTGCGATTGGTATCAACAGAGAGCTTATTCAAATACCTATTCAACGTAGGAACCATCAAGTTCAAGACATTTCTCCATTTGATGTACGCAGCGGTCAAAGACAGTGGTCTGTGATCGTTTGTCCAAGGTCCCGAGTAGCCTTTTGAATCTGGTAGAAGTTGCATGGGGTGAGATCGAGCAAATAGGTCGGGTGTTCCAATAATTCCCACGAGTAGCTCCCAAAAAGCTCTGGACTTGTGAACAGGCACGTTGTCATGATGCAGGATGACGCCTTCTTCAAGAAAAGCGGATCTTTTTTCCGGATCGCAGGTCTCAGCTTGTCTTTGTGGACGAACCTGTAGTAGCCACCATTGACAGTTACGCCAGGTGTGACTAATCAGCTCAGTATGATGCCACTCATGTCGAAAAACCCCCCAAAGTGCATCACCTTTCTCTGGCAGTGTTTTCTGAGTGCACTTCATCTTTCATATCAGACCTCCAACATTCAAACCTCCCTGATCCATTTCCTTACTGTTTGAATAGATCGGGCATTATTCCCTATTAATTTGTATAGATCACCATGGGTTTCAACTGCAGACTTGCCGAGAAGAGTTGAAAATTTGATCACAACTCGGACATCGTAGCCTGAGAAGGTTGCACCAATGTTTTGCTCAGCCATTTTCCTCAAATTTGCCTTGGACAAAGTGCACAAGAACACCACACTTGACATGTCACAGCTCTATGACTCGCTCACCAATGCCCTTGCAATTTGGTATTGATGATTTCTTAGACATGATGTCATGACACCATAAAATTTACTGGTTGTTGGTTGCGTACTTTTGATTCTACGGAGGAGGGAAACTTTATTCTGAGACAGACCTCGTAAATCTATTAGTAGAGAAACGGCTGGTAGATCTAGATGTTTCGCAGGAAAGAAAGAGAAAACCACACCAGAGCGTCTGTCAGCCACCCACTATCTATCTATCTAAAAAGAGCCGGGAAATGATTAATAAACACAATTCATGCCGAAGCACTCACAAAGTCATAAACTGAACTTTTTAGTACATGCAATTTATTTATAGAGGCTCCAGAAATTAACGTCATTGTGCTGATTTGGCCCCTTTCTCCTTTGTTTGTCAATTTTTAATTCATAATATATATTCCACGCAATTTACTGATCTGCGCAATCTTAAGATTGCACTGCGCGTTTTAACGATCGTATATTTGCGAGGGAATCTTAAGATTGCACTGCGCGGTTTAACGATGATATAATTGCGCGGCAATCTGAAGGTTGCTTTAATATTTTATATTTTTGGAATAATTTTTAAAAAATACACTACCATCTTCATTTTTTAAAAAATGTTTGTGAATGTTCCTTGGTGTGAGTAATAGAATAAAGATAAAATATTAGGCCCTAACTCAATCTTAAGATGGCTGCGCAATTATACGATCATTAGAATGCGCAGCACAATCTTAAGATTGCGCAGATCGGTAAGTTGTGCAGAACATATCCATTCAAATTTACGAAATCCTGAATCTATGATTATAATTTTGGACCCTGAAAAACGTGTTACTGAAAATCTTGTTATTCGTCTACGTAAAACGACCAAAGAGAAGAGACGTATGAATAAATATATAAATCTTGTTATTCGTCTATGTAAAACGACCTAAGAGAAGAGACATATAAATAAATATAAATCTTGTTATTCGTCTATGTAAAGCGACCTAAGAGACGAGACATAAAT
>NW_004797708.1:529423-532478 GCF_000002075.1 Aplysia californica | reverse complement strand
ATTCGTCTATGTAAAGCGACCTAAGAGACGAGACATAAATAAATAAATATTACATTTATTATTATTATTATTATTATTATTATCATTATTATTATCATTATTATTATTATTATTATTATTATTATTATTATTATTATTATTATTATTATTATTATTATTATTATTATTATCATTATTATTATTATTATTATTATCATTATTATTATTATTTTTTTAAAAAATATTATTATTATTATTATTATTATGATTATGATGATGATGATGATTATTATCATTATTATTATTATCATTATTATTATATATGTATATAATGTTTCCTTCCAAACTGACCGTGCGCTCATATGACCTTGCGTTATTATTATGCAGTTACAAACACAGTAAAATATACATGTATAATATATAATTAAATGAATTATTCTATATTATTTGTATGCGTATAATTTCTCAACCTCCTTCATGTGTGTCGTGTGTGGTTGCGTTGTGGTGGCCCGTCTTCCTGACTGTTGATATAATAAAATAAGAATTCCTTGCTCCCGCCTGCAGTAGCAGCTCACGATAACGTTACTGTGGGGGTAATCAATCACAGCGCAATGCAAGGGCGCGCTCAGTGCGCAGTGCTCAGTGCTCAGTATGCTCAGGGCAGGCCATTCCTCTCAGAGCTGAGTGGTGCGCGAGTCATAAAATAGACCAGACCTGACCACGACAACTTTTCTGTGCTGTTGTAGTGCTAATTTCTTGAGGTTACAATCCATCTAATTTATACATGTATATTTTTCTCCCTCGGCTGTTATTTATTTATATTTTTATTTGTTTATTTCTGCCTTTATTTCTATCTTTATTTCTTTCTCTCTTCATTCATTTGTTTATTTGTTTATTTGTTTATTTGTTTATTTGTTTATTTGTTTATATATTTATTTATTTATTTATTTATTTATTTATTTATTTATTTATTTATTTATTTAAGTGATTGTTAAATCAACTGGTTGATTATACTAATTTTTATACAGTTGAAGGTTCAGAAAATATACACGTGTTATGTCAACAGCACTTGTGCTTGGCGTATACGACCACATTTTTGCTAAACATCTGATGTTTCGGGGGCCTGTGCTCTGTGGCGGAGGTGGAAACATGTTTGATAAGATCAGCACGAAGCGATCTTTCTGGGGATTTGTATCATGTCCTGATAAGTTTGCACACATTCCCCTTTCACCTAGCCACGGAATTCTGTTTTGCACATTATCATTCATTCATTCATTCATTCATTCATTCATTCATTCATTCATTCATTCATTCATTTATTTATTTATTTATTTTTTAATTTTAAAAATTGATTTGTTTATTTGTTGATTGATTGATTGATTGATTGATTGATTGATTGATTGATTGATTGATTGATTCTTTTATTATTTGAGGTTTTGTTAAGACATTCGTTTAAATATTTAGACGCTTCAAGGGTAGAATTTTGATCGAGTAACTTCGCCTTTCTGTGCTGGGACGATGTATCTGTCTCTACCAGACCAGGATCGGCCCTGAAAGACAGGATCAAAGCAGCCCGCCTCTTAAAAGATCTATAATTGTGCCGTCGGGGACGCAAAAACCCCTACAATTTCAAATTGCCTTTGTGTTTTTTTTTAGCCATGGGTACACAGTATGACAGCAGATTTAATAATTTCCCCATGTGTGCTGAAGGAGTAATGGCATTCATCATACTTTGCATCACGAGGGAATGTGCTAATATTGAGTGCACACTGCCAATTTGAGGCATTTGATTGAGTCGGAGCTACCTTGATTTTTTTTTCTGTCCTGTGGTTTTATGCACCCCACATAAATTTGCAAAATATGATCATTCTTTGCATAATTTCTGATTATTTTCCTTTATCATTCTTTGCTAAAATTAACAGAATCACATAATTTCACATTTTTGGGCTCAGTTTGCATAATTTCAGAATTTTTCTTGCATAAAACGACGGTGACAGTTTTTTTTTTTCTTCATGGATGTGGCAAAAGCTACTATTTTGGCACATTTCGACCCAATTCGACTAAATTCGACTGTGACCTTCAAAACTTGAGAAAATCAAACACGCTTATTTTTCAAAGTCGCGAGTCGAATGGGTCGTGGTAGAGGCTTTTTTTCCCTAGAAGGAGGAACATCTGGTTGACTCTGACTCCGATTGATTCGACCCGATTGGCATTGTGCACTGGCTGTAATGGCCACCGAGAGTCCATCACTGAAGTCTGTCCTTAGAATTTTTACTAAGACCATCACAGAATAACAGATTTAGTTAAGATAAGATAAGATGAGATAATACTTTATTATCTCACAGGGAAATTTTTCTTGGCTGTCCAGGACCGTAAAAACACATGCAGGTATACATAAACAATTCACATTATATATATTACTCTCATTAAAATTCAATATGAAAAGAGAAGTAAAGCTGACAAAATGTACATTCACATCAGATGTATCATTCAACCACATGCAGGAATTTAATTACAAGACCTTTGGAGTTATATGGTCGCTTTTAAGCACAAGTGGGCTATCCAGAAAAATGCTGTTTTGAGATAAATCGAAGGTGAAGTTTTTGCCCCTTGTTCAGTTTCTTTAAAAGACAAGGAGAGTTTTCTCTATAACCAAACAAATATACACAACCAATGAAACCAAACTTCTCCTATAGGTAGGGTAGTGCCTACTTTTGGTGTAGGTAAAGATTTCTGCAAACCCCCAAAATTTTGGTTAGCCCGCTTGTCCATAAAAGCGACTATGTACATGTATAGTGATCTGTAAGAGCCTCGTCACCACTGAGCAGCGCCGGAAGTATATGTATGTTACAGTACGTGCTTAACTCTTACACAACTGCCCCGTCTGATTTTCCTTAGAAACCCTTTCTTTCACTTAATGTCTGGAGTATATCAGCAGAGTCTTATTTAGAAAATACCCAATTCATGTCCACCTCCGGAATGAAATTACAAATGAGATATTTTAAAAATCGTATTAATTAAAACCCTCAGGGTAAGACATGTGTGTGTGTGTGTGTGTGTGTGTGTGTGTGTGTGT
>NW_004797708.1:522174-526984 GCF_000002075.1 Aplysia californica | reverse complement strand
CCCTTTTTAACTCCCAGCGGAGCATAGGCCATCAACAAGATTTCTTCTGTCCTATGCATTCTTTTCTAGCTGTTTCCATGATGTCCCCGCCTTTTCTCTTTCCGCTTGTAGGCCTACCGCTCCCCTCCATGTCATCTTTGGGGTGTTAACTCATACTTAATGCAAGGATGTGTCGAATTTGACGTACCATAACCTTTATTTTCGAAGCCAGCAACCCGCAAGCCTACATAGTATTCTATTTCAAAAGCCATGTTCCCGTTAACTTTAAAGGTTATAACATAGGCCTACAGTTGAGGGGTTGGTTGGTTTGAATTATATGTGTAGTAGTATAAGGCGTAATAAGCAACCAAAATCGCATGCAACTCCAACAGTCTCTTAAACTGTATTCCTAGTCGACCCCTCCATCTGCCTCCAAGACAGACGTCCCCCATGTTCCTTAGAGCATACGTATAAATTTATATAACTGTTGCGAACAATCACAAAGGAGTTTGTGGTTGGAGGGTGCCACTGGTAGATCGAACTTCTTTTCTTGTCTGTCTGTCTGTCTGTCTGTCTGTCTGTCTGTCTGTCTTTCATTTCTTTGCACTTAATGACCGTTATTGGGTCAATTTGTTTCTCTTTACATAAGCCCAAACAAGATAAGAAAGTTCTTCAGTTTGTTTGCTCTGTCTCCTTTAAAAGCACAATTAAAAACAAACAAACCAATCATTCTTAAACTATTGCTTTTCTTCCACCAAGTAGGCCTGTTTTCCACATCATTTCCCCCACCCTTAGCCTTCCACGCAGGCCCTTTCAATGCCACTCGTGCTACGCTCGTCTTAATCAAATAAACGTCACTGCTGGCATTGCCCAAAGCCTTTAACACGATTTCCTGATTTCCCTATTGGGCCCACTTTAATCTCGTGGGCTGCACAGGCTCCAATCGCATGTATTGATTAACAATCACATGTGGCACATTGTTTAAGACCCCAGGGATAGGGCTTGTTGTTCTTGTGCTCATTTCCAGTGCTTTGACTTTCACTATTCCCCCGCAGGGAAGGAATAAATTGTTTTGAGGGCTTGTAAAAAATGGAGGTGCAGATGTTGTTGTAAACTTCAAGGTAATGTATTATTTAAGAATCGCATCACGTTCGATGTCTGATTACAATGTGTAAGTCTTGTAGATTTTTCGTATTAATTTTAAACATGATGTGACCAAATTAATGTTTGTGACGGACTGGTGTTAAAATTCGTATTTGGACAACGATGCCTGGTATCTACAGTTATTTCAAGGTTAAAGAAAAAATAAACATAAAGTGATTGCTTACACGTGATTCTACGACTTTAAACTACATTGTATTATGATTAATGAGGTGACAAGGAATTTAAACATTGTCGGAACCAAGCACAATCTTGCAAAAGGTATATGCTCCATCGTGTAGGCTCTTCTGCTTCCGTGGTGACAGGCCATTTATTCGTGTAGGTTTGTGTTGTAGATCTGGTTTTGTTCCAGGATATTTAATTCATTGAGGTGGAAAGATGGGATACTATCTGTGATAACATGTGCATAAAATGTACTACCGATTGGAAATCAGAAGAATTGTAATGTTCATCGTAAACATAAGATAACAAGCTTCCCAGCCTACGTTCAACTGACTCATTGTGTCATAGCCTTTTTCAAAACTCGTTTATAACCTACCCCCCCCCCCCTCTCTGTTTCCCCCCACGTCAGTAGTTTTTGTATCTTTGAGGTGTCGCCGACCAAGAAATAATTGCATCTAGTGCGTATGGTGTCTTTCTGCCCCCACTGTCCTTTCACATGCATGTCAGTGGATGGTGAGTGCCTCTGGTAGGTTTTAATTGTTCTTTTTTCTGTTGGTCTGTCTTGAAACCTGCTGCCCGATAATAGTTATATTTCGATACGCTTCTCTTTATACAACTAAACTGACTAACCTTGTTGAACTTTACTTTAATTTTGACTTTTTCCTTCCTCTGGTATCCTTAGGATGTTGAGGGGAGGTGCACGTTTCGGTCCTGTGCTAGGGGTGTAGCGTCTGTGATAGATATATGTTATGTTGTTCCAAGACCTTTTAACCCCATCCAGTCAGGTCTTTCTTGTATCTTCCTCTTGATTTAAAGCCGGATTCTCGCGTGTTGTAAGCTCTAGCTGCTAGTTGTTTCTGGGGCATTTTGATTAAGCGTCCTAACCATTTGACTCTTTGACGCTGTATGAATGTTATTACTGATTAAACATATTGAATAAAGATGTTAAACTTAAGTTTTAAACCCTCAACATATCCTCACGAGGCCAAAAAATTTTTTTTTTTTACAGAAGGGAGCATAACCCACCATTAATTTTTAAGATTCGTTGGATCAAGGTAGCGTGGGAAGCCGCTTATCTTAAACGCTCTTGTCTTTTCCCGTATACAAGGTGAGATCACTGTTCCAGACTTCACAAAGAGACTGTTTCTTTAAAGCGTGAAAAAAAAATCCTGAACACCTTGGTTGTTGTCCCCCCCCCCCCCCCCCCCCCCTCAAATAAGATCGTATGTTTAACAGGGTAAAAAAAAAAGGGACATGAAAAGTGAAAGGTGTGACAGAAAATTCCTGACAAGTAACATTTTTGTAAAATATGTTAATTAAGAGCAACAACCATTAAAGTATTATATTATCGATATTATAGAAGCCGCCTAAATGGTGTCTTTATGGCATACGAGGGAACAAAGAAGAAATCGATAATCATGAATAATATGAGTTTTGAATACCGCCATGAATGACACAGTCGATCCCTTTACGCCGCACGAGTCTAGTCTAATGATACAGCGCTGTAAAGTCAAAAATACACCATTCAAAGCGCTTTGATTTGTTTTGTTTGGGATTTTTTAAAAACCTTCTTATTCAAAAAGAAAATGATGAGGTGCATGGTTGCTACTTTCAAAAGGCTATTTTAGTGACGTGCTTGCTGCAATTTCACCTTCAATCCCCTTCTTAGCTTTCATATTATATTTGTGCATTTGTAACGCTGCCCCCAGTCAAGCCACCTTGCTCTGGATCGTCGTCTCCACAATGCCCCTGACGTACAGACAAGCCGTGATTTGGAAAAAGTAAACATTGACCCTTCGTTGCTTTGCATTTCATGTTTGACCAGGAAGCTTGCACTGGACGTAGGTTGTGACATGTGTTTTAACACACGAGGTCAGTGAACGCCCAGGTTTTCACGGTATGAGAAGCTCTTGCCTTGTGTCAACAGCTCATGGTATTCCACGATTATTGTACTAAGCTTATTTCTGTGTCGTACTCTAAGTGCATTCACTAAAAATCAACTTGAAACTGATTGCGTTGTACTTTTTTGGGGGGTGATTTTACCGTATGCCAATGCATAGAAGTCGAGTTGATTTTGACAACATCATTAATTCAGTTTGCGGCTAGACTATATTTTGGTTCTATGTATATCATCTAAAATCATGTACCCTTATTGCAAATTGCGAAAAATCCGTGTGCGCTATAGGCTAAACACATTATAATCAACTAAACCAGTTTCAGATAAAGTACTTTACTTTCAATTTTCCATCCTCTGTTGCCGTTGATCGTCTGTAAGGGAGATGCATTTGGAAAAAAAAATGATAGGCCAACTCTGCAGCTCTTTCATTGGAATATTGTGACATAAGCTTAGTTTCTCAGGGAGAAACTTAGAGGACATAATTATTATATTTTAGAAACTTCTACATGACCCTGCAAGATTGTGAACACTAGGTTGTGTGTTCTACGGCCAATACCGCCACCTCTTTGCTCTAAAGACTGTCGTGTAGGGCTTAAGTTTAGAACGACAGATATATGTTCCTAGGACAAAAAACAACAACCAACAACGAAAAAAAAGAAAACAACAGACAAATAAACAAACAAACAAACAAACAAACCAAAAACCAAACAAACAAACAAACAAGACCCCCCTAAAAAACAACAACTAAAAAACACAAAAAACCAACAACAACAAAAAGAAAAAAAAAAGGAAAACCAAGCGAACAAAAACAAACGAAAATACAGGTACGACCGTACTCCCCCTGTGCTCAATAAGATTTCTGCTCGGCATGTTCCTTCGATGTCTACGTAGATTTCATAACCGTCGGTCTGTGGTATCCATTTACTAATTCATTCCCCCATCCATCCATATTATTATGCTAGCTTTTCCATACCCTCTGCCACCCTTCCATCATCTCCTTATCTCCTTTCCTCGACGCCTCTCCTAAATTATTAAAGTTCACCCGGGGGTTCTCGTGGCCTAGAGGTTAAGGTGTTGGCCTCTCATTCAAAGGTCCCGGGTTCGAATCCAAGTAGCGACTGAAAAATTTTCTTCTTTAAAATTGTCTCCTTTCGCCTCCTTTCCTGCTCTCTAGCAATGTTCTGTCGTCTGCTTTCGTCTCCCCTTTCTGCCCCCACCCTCTCACCTCCTTTACCCCCTCCTCTGGGTTCCTGACTCTTTCTGCGGCCTTTCTACTGCTGCTCCTTGGCTCCTTCTTACTGCTGTCTTTCAGCCACACCCCTAATCTTCTGGTAGGAAAGATCTACACCTAGCCTTCTCGGAAAAGGGCAAAACATCTCGGAGGGCCCGTGTGCAAGTTACGAACGTTAAAGATCCCCTGGTGGTCTAAAATGGATAAGAGTAGGCTTTGGCCGCCACCCAGGTAAAATTCAAAATTTCCTACCAACTGAAAAAGTTTACAGTGTACCGCGCGCTCATATATCTTATGCAGTTGCGAGCCCCGCAAAACACCACCAAAAAAAAGTTCACCCTTCTACATTTCCCCATTTTCTCCTTTTCTTTCTTTCTTTC
>NW_004797708.1:520090-521363 GCF_000002075.1 Aplysia californica | reverse complement strand
TAATTAATTAATTTTTTTTGCGGGGGGGTCTCTGCAAATTAAATGCTAACAATACCATGAGACAATAAAGCCAAAGCCAAGGAAGGGGAGGAGTTATGATTATAATGTAGCTTTGCTCACGCCTCCGGAAATATGTGGGATTCCACTGGCTGGATGGACATGGAGGTGGGAACACGAAGCAGAACAAATGGAGGATCTGTCAGATGAGCCATACAAACGTAGAAGAAATACAATGCATTGTTTATACAAATGTATTTTCATAGCTCTATACGATGCGTATGCAATATGGATAACGTTAGTTCCTTCCACCGTTATCCCATGCACAGCGAATAAACGCCTGTGCGGCGGTCAAAAATTCGTGGCGCAATTTATTGTCAAATATTTCCCGAACTATCGAACATAGACTCTCCATATTTTGAACAATAATTTAGTAGATCACTATTTTTGTAAACACTTGTTAGCTGTATTCTAAAAAATTCCTTCATAGATACAAACTAAAAAATCAAAGGGGGTGGTTTCTATAGATTTTAAAAGGGTTACAGCTGGGGCAATATCACTTATAAAAGCATGTCTGTCTTTTTTTTTTTTTTTGGGTCTAATTTCGACATGATTATTGGACTCATGTTTGGAGAACCTTTCGTGAAAAAAATGAGATCGCTATAAAATTAATTTCTTATAATATAATATAATATATTATGCAAAACATATATGAAAAACTGAAAGTGCTGTGAACAATCCCATTTTCCGCTTGACGGAGATTTAATTTTATATAAATTTATGAAGAAACGTTTTTAAAAAAACAAAAAAACTAGCCTCAATTGTTGGGGAAAAATATGATAATTTAGTTAAGACAAATTTATACAAACTGACGTGCAAAGTATAGATAATATCATTGATTCATCCGCTAAAGATATTATTTGAGGATAAGTTGCCCCACGAATTTTTGACTGCACTTTACATTGTTGTACATCGTAGCAGTAGTCCTTCTAATACCACGTCAAAGTATTATAAAGTGTCCGGTCAACTAGCCTTGGTTTCATTCTGATTGAGGCAAAAACTATTCTTTGTACACAGATGAGGTACATTAGGTCCTATCAAAAGATAGACACCTGAGTCCGTGTCAAAGCAGGTCTCTTGCCTTTGCGAGGTTTAAAATTTACTGAACAGATAAGCTTGTTCGCACTGACAATCATGTCTTTGACTCAAATTCAAATAGCTGAATCACCACATCATTCATTGTGACTATACGTGTGTGTGTGTGTGTGTGTGTGTG